>NC_139582.1:16467517-16580017 GCF_946808225.1 Silurus aristotelis
TCTTATCTGATTATTCAACTAATAAGTGGAATAATCGGTAGAATCCTCGATTACTAAAAGAATCGATAGCGGCAGAACAACATTTTACTTGTTTTATTGGTTTGAAAATGCTGTAGGAAAATCATCGATTATTTTCTAGATATTTGCCAGTTTTATCACCACTCTGACGAAACATGTCCAGATCGAGAATCATCTACGTATCAGATGCTGGTTTTGGATCAACCAGTGAACGGTTTCTGACTGATACTAATATCAATATCAGTATTGATGATGATGATGATTCATAATTGTGTATATCAGCTTCTTCAAGCTTCATGCATGACTCATGCACAGATCAATGGATACCCAAAACCCTTCCACGCTTTAACACACACACACACACACACACACACACACACACACACACACACACACACTTCCAGGCTGCGTCCCAAACACCACCCTGTTTAAGTGTCCTGCTCAGTGGGCTTCTGAGTCCAGAGTTTATTCAGGATTCAGCAAAGGAACGGGACCTAAGCATGGAGATGCATGCTGGTGGAACCTTGGAGGAACCTCCTGCAGCATGATGGGATTAATTAGAATGAACTCGTGCTGTTGCTGCTAATAATAATAATAGTAATAATAATAATAATAATAGTTAATACATGCATCATGTCCCGTTGTTCTGCACCGTGCTGCTTTTGTAGCAGAGCAGAAGAACAGAAGGAGGAAACCTGGTTGGTCTGCATGCAGTTCCTGCAGCTCCTCAGATCTTACCTTCAGCTGGGCCTCCGTCCACCATTACATTTCATTTATATTGCAGTAATTTTTGGTCCCGGAGCGAAAACACAAGCGCGTCGGAGAAACTCCCTCTGTCAGCAAACACACCGCGGCATTTCCGACTGCGTCCCTCCGAGTCCCCCTGTCCCTGTCCCAGTCCCTGTCCCTGTCCCAGTCCCTGTCCCGCTCCGTGTCTCCCTCTGTAATCAGCGAAGCCGCATTTCACAGCAAAATATCATTTGCCTTTGTGTGACTGACAGAAGCCATATTGATATGAACAGTACAGTCGCGCGAGAAGCATCATGGGAAATATAGTTCCGCCCGGAAATCCTGGACTACAACCACACATCAATAAAGAGGTAGACAGATGCGCATTATTATTATTATTATTATTATTATTATTATTATTATTATTATTATTATTAATATTCGATTCATTATGAGCATTAATTCATAACACTGTAATGTTAATAAATATTATTATTAATAATAGTCTTAAACATCATTAATTTAAATACATATAACGTTACAGAATATTTATTTTGAGATTGCAGATGCTAAAGAATAAATACATCAAATCAAGTGCATTTAACATTTTATTTTACTTTCTGACTTTTATGATTATTAATTAGTAACAACAACAATAATAATAATTAATATTAATAAGCATTAATGATTTATTATTATTTGATTATTTTTTATGTTAAGTAATCTTATTTTAACTCCATTATATCATTAAACGTATATAAAGTTTCATAGCATTCATTTTGAGATTATAGTAAAAAAAAAAGTAGTAATAAGAAGAATAATTATAGCATCAAAAAGTGTTCTCATTACTAAAATAAATACATGTAAATTTACATAATATTAATTAAGATTGTAGTTGCTAAATAATACAAATTTGATGCATTTGACTTTTTTTTTTTTACTTGTTGACTTTTAAAGATTATATAACAATAACAACCATAATAATAATAATAATAATAATAATAATAATAACAATAATAATAATAATAATAATAATAATAATGCTATTACATAATAATAAGACTATTTAAATATTATTCGGTTAGGCATTATTTTAATATAATTTCCCATATTAAAATAAAATTGAAATTAAGTAGATAATGTAACTTTATAATTAATTCCTAATGTTTATCCAGATAATAAAATATATATATTTTTGTATGCGTCAAAACTCTGCCCTGAATTACTGTACTGTACTTGTGTCTTTAGTTAAAGTGTAAAGAGGAACTCTGGCGCCCTCTAGTGTGTGTTTGTGTTATTTTATTTTACTATTGCTATTACCTTTATTACTGTTGGGTTTTATGGAGTAATTAAGACTAGGTTATTAAAAAGTATTAATTATACAAGACAAATCTCTGAAACTACTAAATCACTGGATATAAACTATATATGACTTTTCCAGCCATATTTGGTTCTTCTTCAAACCATTAGCACAAAGTTGGAGACACGTAATTGTTTAGGATTTCCTTGACCTTCACTTGAATTAGAAGATCTGCTTTACAAGTCGTTGGAGTAGAAGATCTCTTGCTATAGAACTCTAACCTCAACCCTATTGAACACCTTTGGGATGAATGTGAACGCTGACTGCATTCCAGGCCTCCTCAATTCATATCACCTACATCAGTACCTAACTTTACTTACACCCTTGTGGCTGGTGGAAGTTGTTATAACAGCAATGGGGGACTAAAGTGGAACCATAAAGCACAAATTTACTCGTCTGATTTGTGTAGATTAGTGTTTTTTTTATTATGACAAATCGCTGGACCATGATTAATTAGAGCTAAATGTGCTAATGGGGGATAATAACAAATATAATTCTTGCTAAAATTAATCACACACACACACACACACACACACACACACACACACACACACACACACACACACACACACACACAGCCAACTTTTCTTATTTTTCCTTTCTTTTACCTTCACAATACTTTTGCCCACAATGACCAGTACAGAGGGTCAGGATGTTTCCCATAAGTAAACAGAAACATTTCTCAAAAAGTATCATCTTAGCTCTTACAGAAACACACACACACACACACACACACACACACACACACACACACACACACACACACACACACACACACACACACACACACACAGAACTGAGAGTACAACCGAATCATGACCAGTGTTTAATAAAAGTACATGCTGTCCTTGTATTAGAACATGTTATAATGTGAGAGGAAGAACAGGGTGATAACATTTCCAAGTCAAACAAGTAAAATGTGAGTTCTCCATGGCCTCCTGTTTCTCAAATCACCTCTCAGTCCGTGCGATTCATGAACCGGCATTTCTAATACAAAAGCGCTGCAAAAAGATTCTTCTGATGTCCTGCATCATACGTGTTTGAGACATTATTCATATGACCTTACATTACATCTCTCCCATGCAGAATAATAATAATAATAATAATAATAATAATAATAACAATAATAATAATATTAATAATAATAGTAACAATAATAACAGTATTAATAATAATAATAATAATAATAATATTAATAAAAATTAATAATGATAATAATAATAATAATAATAATAATAATAATAATAATAATAATAATAATAATAATAATACATGAGCATATTTTACCGGAAATCTGATAACTGAAGTCTTCTAGTAAACAAATGCTTGTGTACCTTTTTGTATCTTTCGTTAGGTTTGTTATATTTATGTACTGTATGTAGATCAGGTGCTTAATTAGACCTTAATAGTTATGGTACAGTCTTAGAAATAACAGTACTGACTTTTTCCTGGTCCACTTATGTGCTGGAATCCAGGGCATATTAAGGATTTGATCTGAAAGCTAATTGGACAGTATCACCAGAACTGTTTAGTACATTTATTTCTGAGAGTGTAACTGTATATCAGTGTACTGTATATCTTACCTACAAAGTGAACCTTTCAAAATGTAAATAGTAAATACAGTCAAATTCTATATCTTAAATCATTTAAAGCCACACTACACCTAAGTGAAAAGGTACCAAGTATAAAGGTACCAGCAATGAAATGTATCGTTTAGTACCATTTCGTTCTAAAAGTGAGGCTGTGTGACTGACTGAGTAGCGACTATGGTATAAGTTAGTATTTATAGTAATCAGCACGATTCTGTCAAAAATCTGACACCTTTTCTAATTGTGTTTTGTTAGTTGTTTTAAAGCTGTCCATGAATCAAATATATGAGTAATATATAATCATTAGAGCAGCTCTACTGGGCTATTTGGATTGTTCCTCAATCCTACCAAGTGAGGAGGAATAACCGTGAAGTATTAACATAAAACACAAGAGCTACAGCTCAAATGGTGCACAGTGTATTAGATATTTACGAGACTGGATGTCTGTGTAGCTACACTGATCAGGCATAACATTATGACCAACTGCCTATTATTGTGTTGGTCCCCTTTTGCTGCCAAAACAGTCGTGACCCATCGATCATTAACAGCAACTTCTTTAGAAGTTTGAGCTCCGGGAGCTCGTCTGTTGAAACGGACCACACGGACCAGCCTTCGCTCCTCACGTGCAACGATAAGCCTCGGCCGCCCACGACCCTGTCGCCGGTTCACCACTGTTCCTTCCTTGGAGCACTTTTGATAGATACTGAATACTGCAGACCGGAACATCCCACAAGAGCTGCAGTTTTGGAGAGGCTCTGACCCAGAAGTCTAGACGTCACAATTTGTCAAACTCACTCACTCATTTTTTTCTGCATCTAACATCAACTTTGAGGACAAAATGTTCACTTGCTGCCTAATAAATAAATCCACGCACTAACAGGTGCCATGATGAAGAGAATCAGTGTTTTTCACTTCACCACTCAGTTATAATCTTTAAATGTTTGCCTGATCAGTGTATAATAAGAAACAAACCGAAAAGAGAAATAACATTCCCAGATTCCCCCAAGAGCAACAACTGTTTGTTTTTTTTAGTTTCTGTTCTAGTCCTGTCTCTGCCCCTCTCCTATTTGTTGTCCAATTGTGTTTATCGGTTTTGTGTTACATTATTATAATTTTTTTCTATTTTGTTGCAAAGCCTTATAGTGATTTTTGCGTTTCTACATTGTCGTGTTTTCCCAGATGTCACATTTTGTTGTTGATTGTGGAACAGGTTTCATCTGGTCAGGAAAGTAGTAGCCTAATTGTTAAGTCTGTGGGTTGCTGATCAGAAGATCAGTGGTTCAATCCCCAGTACTGCCAAACTTCTACTGTTGGGCCCTTGAGCAAGGCCCTTAACCCTCTCTACTCTAGGGGTGCTGTTGCATATCTGACCATGTAATCTGTCCAAGTTGGATTATGTGAAGAAATAATCTCACTATGCTGTAACCTATATGTAACACTTGTTAGTGTTTTCCCTCCTTAATTGCATACACTCTTTATTGATATTTTCACTCCGTGCTTTGAGCATCAACAGCACAGGACGTCTCTGCAAACACACTATGCAGAGCACACCATCTGAGATCAGACTTTCGGCAAAGCATGCACTCTGTTCTACAAAATAACTCATATGAATAAATAAGATTAAGATTTATTAAGATTTTATAAGACTAGATTGCAAATATTATGTAGCCTATTTTGCATAAAAGGCAGGACATTGTGTCTAAACAACTTTCTGATACAGCAAAGCGTTTAATAGGCTTTAAAGATCTTCTAAACAGACACCTGAGCTTATGTACCGCTTCATGTAGCAGACATCGAGATTAAGATAGAAGCAGGAATGTTATGTACTTGTATATTCAAAGCTGAGCAAATGGGTACGGCGTGGCCTCAGATTTATTTATTTTTGTCATTAGGAAGGTTTATCGGTCTACACTTGTCTCTGCTAGTCTGTTGTTCATGATTCCAAGCGCTCCAACTCCTCCGGAGAATTCATCATGTCGGCTCATGGAGCCTGGCGGACGGGGATATCCATTGGCGGTCTCGGACAGCTGTTTTTGCATGATGGCCAAGTTGACCTTATTGGCAGCTAGAAAATCTCTCATGGAGATCATCTCCCCGGACATCCTGCGGCCGTCTGTTTCGCTATCGTTAACCGCGTCTGTATCAATGGAGATGTTCCGGACTCGGGTGCGAAAGTGACCGGGCATTATAGTGTTCCTTCCGGGACGCAGGTTCCTTCCCGGGCAGTGGCGACACGGCATCTTGAGCTTCTTCAGAAGCCAGTTGAGAACCTGCTTGATGACGATGGATATTACGTTGAAGAGCGAGTAAATACAACAAGCACCCAAGAGGATGAAGAAAAAATTGCCCAAGCTGTACAGAGTCTGGTTGTCGTAAGCGGCACTCTGGCCGCTCACCATGTCCCCGAAGCCGATAGTGCTGAATGCTACGAAGCAGAAGTACAGAGAGTCCACATACCCCCAGCCCTCCATTGAGGAGTACATGGCAGATGCGCAGCACGATATAATAATGGCTGCGACACAGAGAATGAGCATCACGCAGTACACAGACGGCTTCCATCCCGCCAGACTGTCCTCACCGTGCTGCCTCGCGTGCCTCGCCTCGTGCCTGCTGTCGTGAGGTAGCACACCTTTCCTACGATGTTGGGCTTCGTGGCACGACTTCAGCACAAACGCCAGTACGGTTATAATTCTCTCCAAAAACAGGTTGAAAAACAGGATCGTAGCTGCACACCCAATTAGTCCATAAAAAATCAGGAAGATTTTGCCTCCCACTGTGGCCGGCGTGGTCATTCCAAACCCTGTGTAAAACAGAAAACAAACATCGAGTTTAGAAATTTACACTTGTTGCTATGGACGAACATTTGATGGAAATCCGTATCACTATTAATTATCATTTTGCTCAGTGTTTATGTTCTTTAGACTTTTTTACACTCATTTCAGATTGATATTTCTATACTGCAAAGTATTTATGATGAAAAAAAAGACATTCGGGTGCTTAACGAACCTGCGTAAAAACTTTCTTTAGAGATCGATCAGTGATTCTTCAGAAACTGCATACTCATTTTTTTTATATATCTTTACAGTGTAATAGCTTAAAAAACAATTGTAGGAATGCCATTAGCATGAAGTTTTCTGTTCACTACATAATATATCCTGTTAGAGAATACAGCATTTAAACGGATTAGTAAAATAAAAACATGCAAAAACTATTATAAAAAACTCATCCCATGTTACACATTAACACACTTACTTTAATTTACTTCCATAATATATTCTGTATCATGACATCCATTTATTAGATTATGTAAACGTACAGTATATTAGCTCATATTTTATCAGGGTTCATCAGAAAAGCCTGAAGGGTCAGGATTAAGCAGGTCTGAAATACCCTGTGTTCCAGCACATGCCTTATTTTCAATAATTATAGGCTCAATAATGAAGTGAACTGAGAATTGAGCAAAAAAGCCAGTGTCAATTTAACACCTACGCTGTGTACGAGTTCAGATTCACACTCTCAGCTTTAAAAAAGTGTACTAGTAGCTTCAGCTGCCTCTTGGGTGGATCTCTTTTGCACAATTAACTATGAATGTTTGACCTGGAAATATGGATTATACCTTCAGCTGTAAAAAAAGAAAAATCAAGTATTTAAGATGATTAGCATTTAGCAGATGTCCATGTCCAGAGCGATGTACAAAAGTGCTTTGAGTCTCTATCAGTAAATAAATCTACACTGGTGCATGAGATTACAAAGAGGTGGGTCTTCAAACGTTGCTTGAAGATGCCAGGCACTTCGGATATCTAGGGAAAGTTCATTCCACCACCTCGGTGCCAGAACAGAGAAGAACCTTGAGGTATACTTTCCTTTTACCCTTAGAGAAGGTGGTACCAGTCAAGGAGTGCTGGAGGATCTCAGGCAGCATAGTGCAATGTGAGGTGTGATGAGGTCTCTGAGGTAAGAGGGTGCTAGTCCATTTTTGACCTTGTAGGCATCATCAGTGCCAGTGGAGGTAGGAAATTTAAGATTGTGATACCATTGTGAGATATATGCCTAAAGATACATGATATGGACCTGTCTGTGTAAAAAAAAAGATGACTGTCCAAAGAATGTAGAAGGTGCAACCTTGATTGGGATTGGTTTAGTTTATAATTTTTTTTTTTTTATTATGGATTATTCCTCAATCAAACGAACTTATTTGGGGAACTCTTACCGATAGTGGACACTACAGTGCCAACGAAGTAGAAAGCTCCTTGGAAATCCCAGCGAGCTCTGGGTCTGTCCACACGGATTCCAGCACCAGTGGCCTCCTCGTAGGCCCTGAGGAACCCCTCGAGCTCCCTGCGGCTGACGTTGTGCTTGCGGCTGAAGAGGTCGAAGCTGCGCGCCCAACGGCCCTTGGCCTGCTCCTCCTCCGGCCACTCCAGCGCGGAGAACACGGCGGCGCCGCACACCAGGTACACCAGGATGAGGAGCGCTAGCATGGCAAAGCGCGCCGTGTCCTCGCTCGTAGAGCCCAAACCCAAACAGCAGCACCACCCTCGGCATGCCATCATGTTCCCACTGAGAACAGAACAGGGCTCAGCATCTCACACTGTCCCCGAGTCCGTGCGCAAACACCCCCGACCTCCTGCTCACACATCGCCGTGGGTCTTTTTTGCGCAAAGAAAAAGTGTTTGATTGACCTACATGAGAAAATGCCCAGGAGATCCCTTCCAGAAAAGTTCAGGGTTCGCTTTGGTCATGATGCGCTCCGAGAATAAAAATCACTGTACATTACAAAAACAAAACACTATTATAAAATCACGAGAAGATGCCTCGCATCTCCACAATCATTCTTATAAGACTTTAAAGATCTCTAAATCATTTTCACGCTGTATAAAAGTGCAGTTGAAGCGGTTTGATGTCCAAACGAGTCTCTCCTGGTGTCTGTCTTTAAAAAAACAAATCCAGTGTTTTGCTATGAAATTGTCTTTGCAGGATCTTCACGCAGAGCTTCCTCGTTAGATGATTATAATGATGCACATGCAGATGGTTCTACAAAAACAAACAAAAAACACGTCTGAAGACTTCTAAACGAAACGTGTCCAAAATGCGCGTTAAAAAAAAAAAAAAAAAATCAGAACAAATCCGCTGAAACCCTGCACTCGTCCGTCTTCTTCATCAGATGCATGGAAGATTCACACGAGAAAAGAAAATCATCTCTCAGTTCCTCACAGTCCTGTGTCCCGATTCTCTTCCGCACCGCGTATTTTATCCAAGAAAAACACACACTCGAGGATCCGCGCGCGCAAAAAGTCTGATCCCAGTGAGACTTTAATGAGGTTTTGGTTAATTAGCACACCGCAGATCCCGTTTCAGAACAAACAATAAACGCAGCGGAGTCATTATACCATTGTGTTTCTTCCATGTCAGGAATGGATCTCCACTGAGCTTTCTGATGGTACTGCATTACATCTGCTGCTGGTGCGCACAAGTTTTTATGACTCCACCGCACCCGTGTGCAGAAAGAAAGAAAGAAAGAGAGAGAGAGAGAGAGAGAGAGAGAGAGAGAGAGAGAGAGAGAGAGAGAGAGATGATGATGATAATGATGATGTTGATGAATATGCTGATGATGATGGTGGTGGTGGTGATGATGAATATGATGATATTAATTGTGATGATGGCTATGGTAATGATTCTAATGATTATGGTGATGATGGTGATAGTAATTATGAATATGATTATAAGGATGGTGATGATGTTGATGATGGTGACTTTAATGGACGTTTCGTAATAGCCCTGAAACTTTGTTAATTGGGAGTGACCAAACATGTAGACAAATGATACGAACTCTACATGATACACGTTAAACACATTTCATGTGCACATGCGTTTCACGACCAAATGCAATCTATTTGTCGTTAAGATTTTCTAGATTTTCATGCTTAAAAGTCTTCTTATAACGCTGCGTAAAGCTTCCTGAAACCTTCCCAACCCCCCCACGGAGCACTGCAATGGAACGGTCCAATTTACTAAACGACGCCAATTAGCGCGCGAGCGCTCTGCGTCAATAACTTAGTCATTCAGACTCATGATGAGTGAAGTTTCACCCTCCAGCACCATTATAACTCATCCAGGAAGACAAAAAATGTTATGCACATTATTATTGTATAAATGATTAGAAAATTGTCGGGATGCGGACCTGAAAGTGAACACAGACGTTGCTGCGTCAAGGTGAGTTTTCTGGAATTTTCCACTGCACCTGCACGAACAGGAAACAAAAAAACTGATGGTAAATAAATCAACTGCAAATGAAAGAAATGTAAAAAAAAAATAAAGTTTTTGCTTACATTTGACTTTTTGAAAAGATAATTATGTATATTTATTATTAATATCCAGTATGTAAAAATGTACATATTTACTTGCTGACAATAAAGTGCACATGCTAATTTTACCTCAGGAGAAGAAATTAGCAGGCTGTAGCTTTAAATATGATCAATGCATAATTTAAATAATTACATATAAAGGCTGAATTATATAATTAAAATAATAAAAATTGGTTTAAGGATCATTATAGTCACTTGTTTATATATCACTATATGTTTGTTTTTGCATATAATTATCTTATCATGGCAAAAGCTATATGGTATGTCCAAAAGTATTGGGGCACTTGACTTTTCCAGCCATATGTGGTTCTTCTCCAAACTGTTTTTACAAAGTTGAAGGCACAACATTGTAACGCTTTTGGATGCAGTAGCATGAAATCTTTCCTTCACTTGAACTTAGGGATCCATACCTGTTCCAGCATGCTATTGATACTTGTTTCAGACAGTTTTTTTTTATATATATATCGATAAATGAAGCTGTGACTGATTCTGCATTATATAATGTGTAATAGAAATATAATATGCACATTATTTTGTGTAATTATGGCCATGGAAAAATCGTTTTGTGTAAAAACTGGTCCATAGGTTAAAGAAATGTCTGGGAGCGCTGTGTGTGTTAGAATGAACTTTCCAACACAATATTTTACAGTAATTTGGAAGCAAAGGCAGAATAATAATGATACATTTTAGAATAAATCATCTTTTAATCCAACTATTTGACCAAAAACTTTGACATTTTTAGTTTTCCAATTGTTGAGATAATTATGTTGTTTCTGAAGAATAAATCCAAAAAGATAAAAAAAAAAAAAAGACAGTTTCAGTAAATTATTTATAAGGTTATTTCGGTTCTGAAATGCTAAATTAAAGATGGAGTTTTGGCTGTTTTGATGATGAGGGTTGGAGTTGGCTGATTGGGTACGTATTAGAAACCCATGTCCTTTGCTTTAGACACACATATTCCATGTTTATACACTAAGTCACATCTGGAGACATCGCTGTGTCTCTGACAGTGGTACCAAGGTGTCATTTAATTTGCCAGATATGTCAGCAGGACCTTGGTGTGAACAGATGAAAAGAAAATTGAAAAAGAAATAGTCTGGCATGTCCTGACATGTTTTAATAACTTTTTATTTTATTGTATTCACCTGATTTATTCTGCTAAAATAGATTGATGTTGCTCAGTCCTGTTCCTGGATCCCAATTTTTTTTTTTTTTTTTTTTTTTTTTTTAAAGGCCGTTTTATCATCAGACCAGATGCCATGCGCTCGGACATAATGGTACATTAAAATCGGAAAGAAAACACAAAATATGATAAGAGAATCATAATAAGAAATAATTGCTTCTCAAGCATGTGATGCTCCTGTCATTTGTATCTAGACACACCTGTGGCAAGTGACAGCTGTGGGCAATATTGTAATCACACCTGCAAACAGTTAAAATGGAGAAAAGTTGACTCAACCTTTGTGTGTCTCACTGAGCAAGAAGAAAAGAAAGAAGTGTAAAGTGAAGTTGTCTGTGGATTTGAGAGAAAGGATTGTGTAAAACATGGACAATCTCAAGGCTACAAGAGGTTCAAGAGGTTTATCATCAAGAGGTTTACAGCCCATGGCACTGTAGTGAACCTCCCTGGACGTAGACGGAAGAGCAACGTTACTTAAAAATTACAACGAAGGTTTGTTCGAATGGTGGAACCCAGATTAACTTCCAAACAAATTCAAGCTGATCTGCAGACACACGGTACAACAGTGTCGGCTCGCAATATCCGTCGCCGTCTGAATGAAAAGATCACTGCTGACACAAAGGCATAAAAAAAAAGCAAGAGCCAAATCTTATGTAACAACCACAATCCTTCTGGAAGAATGTCCTGTAGACAGATGAGATAAAAGTAGAGCTTTTTGATAAAGGACATTATGGCACTGTTTACAGAAAGAAAAGAACAGTCAAACATGGTGGAGGTTTAAAGATGTTTTGGGGATGCTTTGCTGCTTCTGGCACTGGATGCCTTGACTGTGTGAACAGTATCATAAAATCTGTTGAATGATTTTGGGGTGCAACGTAGTGGCCAGAAAGCTGCGTCTCCACCAGAAGTTACGGGTCTTCCAGAAGAACAATGAATGACCTAAAACATTCTTCAAAAAGCACTCAGAAATGATTACAAACATAGCGCAGGAGAGTTCTGAAATGGCCAGCAATGATCTGAATCCCATAGAACACCTTTGAAGAGATCTCAAAACAGTTGGGAGAAGGTATCCTTTAAATCTGAATGACCTGCAGCAGTTTGCAAAAGAAGAGTGGTCCAAAATTCCAGTAGAGACGTGTAAGAAACAGCTACCAAATATAAAGGGGGGGGGCAATACTTTTGTCCAGTGCATTTTTTTTGTGTTGTTCCAATGCAAACAAACAAAAAAAAAAAAAACAACTTAATCAACATTTCTCATTTCACACACACCTATTTATTGGCGTAAATGTAACAGCAGAAACAGAATACGCCACAATTAGGGTTGCCATGGTGGTGTTTTTTATTCCAAATTGAGTGTTTTGGTTTTGAAAAGAAACCATGGTCATCAAAATAATAATCCTGGTCATGAAATTTGATCGGTCAGAAAATGTATCGCCTATGTAATGTATATTTGTTACGTAGGCGTAGTTTATTATATATTTGTTAAAGCTGCATCTTGTCATGTCAAGGACATTGGTGAAAAGTTTAGGAATTAAAAGCACTAAGGTTGGAGGACGCATGGTTATATAATGTTTAAGTTAGGAACCAAAAAATGTCTACTGATGAGATTCGTGGATTTGTTTTTTTTGTTTTTTGCAAAAAGTTTAATTCGAGAGAACAAGAAGGTTGTGTGCTTTTAATTCAGGTGAAACCTGCCAAACCCCAATCACACAAAATTCTCGTCCGTTCTTTAGACTGGAGAAATGTGTTCGATTTCGACTGAATGCAAATGCGACATGCGAGACGGCTGGCATGACATCATCATTGTTGTTGTATGAAATAAACAGTCTAAAATTTGGCAACCTTTCGGTCAGGTCAGACGGACTGGGAGACACGATACGTCCCCGGCGTTCGGTCGTCCTCTTCTGACAATGTTTAGAAACAACCCGAAATAGTCAGAGATCAATACCGAATGACCTTTTTAGGATGAAAGACAGAATTCCGTCAAATCCTAAAACGGTATCTGTAAATGTCACAAATGTCCGTGTAGGCTTTGAACGACATACATAATTCATACTGCTTTCTCAAGTGCCGTGTACTCTACTCCTTTTTCCCGATAATGTATGCGGATCTGAGATGTACTCTTGTCCAAAAAAACAAAACAAAACAAAACAAACCTCAATTCGCGAGAGATCAAGTCGTTACAGCTGTGATGGTAATTTCCGACGCTGTTGCTAGGCAACGTATCAAATTTCTGTGTATGGCCACTGAATAAACATTAATCAATTCCCTAATTTGAGGTGTTTGCAAACTTTAGAGAGCACATGACAAGCGTGGCATGACGAAAACCCGACCAGAATACTGCCTCGCGTTTTTTCTTACCCACGCTGTATATCGTTTCTCGCAGTTTTCCTTCCACAGACAGATTGCTCTCTTATGTTGTCCTGCAAACACACACACACACACACACACACACACACACACAATGGAAAGTGCTCTCACTATGACGTGAAATGATTACACTTAAACGGTGCCCAAACTGATTGGGTAAGGTCGAGATGAAAACTAATTCGCAGGTCCTCAGTTTGGGGCTGGAACGTAATTACCAATGTCTCATTGCATGCAGGTGCCATTCAGACAGAAGAAAAGCCATGCTTCTTTGAAAACAGCAATTTGTCTCAAGAGGGACCGTTCTGCTATTTGCATCAGTCTGTGATGAAAGTGTGTGGAGAGTGAGGGGAGGGAAGAGGAGGGGGGGGGGGTGTTTTTATTTTCAGAAACAATGTGGATTACACGTGTTGAAATACTATTCGTTAATAATAATAAAAAAAAACACTACAAGCTCAAGAGTCTCAGCACATTTATGCTTATGAATTCTTTATTACCTAAAAATAAAAAAAATTCTCAGTTTTTTTTTTTTTCATTTTCAGCACCATGTTTTACTGTAGTCAAGAGTCCAAGTTCACAATACTGTAATGTTCGGTCGTGTCCTCGTTGCAACGGGAAAACGTTTCAGGACGGGACCCAGATATTACCATGAGTGTCCGGTGCTTGTGTGTATGGAATGTTCCAGATCCATGGCTGATCTAAAGAAACAGATATACATTGATGAGCACAAACATTCATCAGAAATATCTTTTAGAAACGACTGACGCTGCAGAATTCGTGTTTTACTGCTATTCGGAGCAAAACCCAACCAGAGATTTAAAGGATAAACTTCTCTCATCTATTTGATCTTATTTTTTTTTTAGGATTAGTTGATTAATGCAATGGTGACCTGTGATTGGTTGATAGAATACACTGTTGATCAGTAATTGGTTGTTTTGGTGATCAGTGATTAGTTGATGGAGACTCGGCTGATCTGTGATTGGTCACAGATCACCACGTGCTCTTGCAAACAGAGCTTATTCGGTCTTTAGAGACTGGTGGACGTTGAGTAAACCTGTTCTACTTATATAATTGAGAGCGGGACAGTCTTTAATGTAGTCTTCCTCTTTCGGCTTCTCCCATCCGTCTCCATACCCCCCCCTGTCCTCTACATCTTTCACCCCAACTACCTGCATGTCTTCTCTCACCACATCCATAAACCTCCTCTTTGGTCTTCCTCTTCTCCCTCTTCCCGGTGGCTCCATCTTAATCATTCTCCTACTGATATACCCCATGTTCCTCCTCTACACATGTCCAAATTATCTCAATCACGCCTCCCTCACCTTTTCTTCAAAACGTCCTACATGTGCTGTCCCTCTAATAAACTAATTTCTAATCCTGTCCATCGTCGTCACTTCCAATGAACATCTCAACATCTTCAGCTCTGCTACCTCCTGCTCCACCTCCTGTCTTTTACTCAATGCCACTGTCTCTAAACCATACATCATCTTAGGTCTCACCACAGTCCTATAAACTTTCCCTTTCACTCCCACAGATACTCTTCTATCACACAGTCTTTAATGTAGTACAGTAGATAAATCGTTCTAATATTGTTAACGAATTTTAAATAGCTTGTTCTAAAACTCAACTATGTTATGGATATGGAAAGTTAGAGCTCCAAGGGAACAGGTCAAAGCTCTCGCTGACATGCCGTGTCACACTGACTTAATAGTGAAGGTCCAGATTTCCAGAAAAGGAGGATCTAGGCTGAGCACCAGGGTGACCATGGCAACCGGCAGACACAGTCGTATTAAACCATTAAAACAAAGCCTGCCGTCAAGGATAAGACCTCCGTAAACACATTAATACCCAGACATTATGAGTTGCTCTTCATCGCAAGCTAAAATCATAAAGCTTCTTATCCCGATTACATCAGAAAGGATGAAAAACCTAAAGAAAAGATTTCCCATCAAAGGCTACATGCTCACACAGAGCTGGATGCATCTATATTATTTATGAAACCGAACACCCGATTACAAAATGCACACGACTGCTCCGTGCTCAATTAGTCTGATATATTCGCATCCAGGTCGAAACACCGGCAAAAAAAAAAAAAAAAAAAACCCCACAAAAAAAAAACCCGTTGCTTTCAGAGGAAGCGGAATGATGCTTATCATGAGCATTATGGCCTGCCTGAGGACATGACTGGAGAATTCAATTATCTAAATGAACAACAACAACAGCGCAATCCTCCACAATATGAAAAACTTATTCATTAATCCGGCAGGAAAGGTTGAGCTGCTCACATAAAAAAAAAAAAAGACAAATAAAATAAATATTTGTACGCACATAAATACAATATATAACGTATTACATAATTATATTGTATACATTATAATATATCTAATACAAATATAGAAAACAATTTATATAAAACAAACAGTTCATACACAAAATGTCTGAGCCACAATAAAGGTCTGTTTTATTGTTAATACACAACTGCTCCCCTGACATTTCCTAAAAAGGCGGAAAGTGTGTGTGTGTGTGTGTGTGTGTGTGTGTGTGTGTGTGTGTGTGTGTGTGTGTGTGTGTGTGTGTGTGTGTGTGTGTGTGTGTGTGTGTGTTGAGCGCATTAAGGTTAGTAAAAGAGAAAGCTCCTGTGGCGATGTAGAGACCAATTAAACCATGTCTTCCTCATCACTGACATGTAAGGTGATAACAGTAGGGGAGAGAGAAAAAGAGAGCTAGAGAAGAGAACAGACAGACAGACAGACAGACAGATTTTCTTTTTTCTCTTACCATCTACACTAACAGGGATCTCTGGCATTTTTAACCCAATGTATTTAAAAAGATAAAGAAAATGACAAGGAATAAAACTAATTGTCTATTTCAATTCATAATTCACAGAATAGTTCGGATAAGTTAGAAAGGTTACCTGGGGGTATCAGGTCACAACTGGATGCCAACTTTAACAACTTTAACTTTTACAATACAAAACTTCAAACATGGCCACCCTGGACTCCCAACTCCCAGCACACACTCACGATCACCTCAACACTGATCAGTCACATCTGTTTCCAATTACACGCTCATTTTTCCCTGCATACATTCAGTTCAGTAATATGCATATTTTTCTCTCCGTTAGTCAATGAAAATGTTCGCTTTTGGAAAACGCTCTCCAAAGTGGATAAATACAGCAGGACTGTACAGTTTACTTCTACAGCAGGTATTTCGGCTGCTCTTTGACTTGTCTTGTTAAAGATTGAAGTTGGTACATACTACAGGTTGCTTTTCTTAAGCAGCATCATCAGGATACTGTTCTTTGAAGCTGTCTGATATTTCGGCGTATATGTTTTGGCACATCTTCCAGTCTATTTTTTCGCTCGCTTTTGCAACTTTATACTCTGGTGTTACTCACAGCTACACCTCGATCCATTTAAACTTGCTTTAGACGTAGCCTCAGCTGACTTGGTTCTCTGCTCTTTACCTTTGCCTGGTTTCTGATCTTACATTGGTTTCATGTTCTTGTTGCTGTTTTGCCCTAGGTTATGTCGTCCGCTGATTGACTGACCCATGCCTTCACATTTACGAAATATAAATTACGATTTGGATTCGTCTGCCTGCTTATTTAATAAACACTCTCTTAATCTGGAACTGCATTTGCCGTCTTCATCTTTACATGATGAGTTTATCTATCTCTTTCCTGAAAAAAAAAATATTGCTCTTGTGATGGATTATGAACTTTTCAAATAAGAGCAAAGAAAATGTGTTCATTATAATCTTTTATGAGAAACAACTATACGGTTATGGTTGGTATAAATAGCCGGCCATAAAATATCCCACCGATTTGAAGCTGCACTAAGTGAGCAGGCAGTAAAGAAGCCTTTACAGTGTATTAGTGAAAGTGTTTTGTTTGTTTGAAGGTGAAAAATCGCAGATTGTATTTTCTTGTCCATGAGATGAAATACTACGCTCATGGGCATGTTTACGGACGTGTATTTAGAGCGAAACAAGCATTTTTCTTAGCAGGTTTATAGAGTGAAGAAAGAATAGGCCGTTCTTACTGCTGTTCTGCACACATCCAAGGCCGCTAAGGTCGTGATAGTGACTTTCAGCAGGAAAGTGCCTGAGGACTGTCTGTTCTCGTCACGACTCGATAAAGATCAAGTGTTCGGCGTCTCGCGTTCATGCCGACCAGATCATATTTATTCTTTACAGCCCACTCGTGGGTAACGGCTTTCGGACGAAATCGTCCTCTATCATTAAAGATGTTCGCTGCTATGGCAACCGTAGACGACTTCTCCTTCGGTTCAAAAAATGACGACTCGGACCGTTTCAGTGATTATAGCCAGTCCTTTTCCTCCGTATGATTAAAGGTCATGCAGACTGAGCAGCAGGTCGAAGACTTGTGTGACCACGATTATCTTTTACAGAAATGTGGCGAAGGAGATAAATGGATTTTTTCGATAGCAATTATGGACCGAGCGATCAAAATGCTCGAATGCGGACGATCATAAAACATGCAAACGTTGAAGTGTCTGATAACACACAGCAAAACTTACATTATATCTCACTCAGACTAAAAAATCGCTGACTAACATGCCAGTAAAGTTAATAAGTACATAAAAAAATTCCGGATTTCCCGCTTTGATTTTAGGGTAATATGCAAAAGATGAAACAGATCAATTAATGGGTGCTCATTTGCATATTTAAAACGTCTCCACCAATCGATTTGAGTTGTTTAATGGGTATAATTGCTCGTTATTTGAAGGCAGGCAGTTTATTTAAATATTAAATTTGCACAAGATCTGTGATCCTTAAAGACATTTTTGTTACTCTACCTCTTCATCATCCCAACTGTCCTTTGAGGTGAAACACTCTCCCCACAGGTTTATTGCAGCCCTGTTTTTTTGTTAATATCAATAATATAAATTAATCAAAAGAAATCCAGAATTGACTCGAGCTACATTTCTGCACCAAGAGTTCAATCTGATTAAACCTTGAGATCATCTTCCTGTCCTTTCAGAGTGAATTCTCTGTTGGGTTTTGGACGAATCTGCCCTGGAGTTTTAAATCACACAAACGACAAGTCCATTCTCACCTTTGCTGGAGTAGCGAAGCGGTGGCAAATCGAAGGGCACCGGGAAACCTGTGGAGGAGCTGGAGATGGGAAAGATGTTGTTCTCCACTGGAAATGTGCTAATTTGCTATGGAAAGACATTATACAAGAAAAAATCAGTCAGCAGTGGTTATAATGAGAGCTTCACAGTATGCTGAATCCCTGTGGAGCACAATGAGGGGAGGAAGGACTAGAACATCTCTCTTTGTCCTGTTGGAATAAAGTCTCATTACGGTGGACCAAAGTGCATTTAAATTCCAGAATGATGAACACCTACTGTATAGAAAAGACATTAAAGTAGTCTGGATGAAATGGAACTTCTTCAGAGGCATGAAAATAAGGACATGTTTTGGTTTTACAATTGTTCTGTTGGTTTTAAATATCAAACCTAAAAGCAGCATCAAAAATTATGCCCAAGTTCAAGAACTGCAGCTTGGTGGACTTTCCTTATGTCTTTCATAGGCTAGAATAAATAATGTTAAATTCAACTTAATTGGATAAATCTAGTTGCATCTATTTTCCAGACACTCATTGAGACACAAATAATCATGTATAGCTTAGCAGTGGAATAAAATGTGGTATTTTGGGATGTTATTGTCCAGCAAACACACTAAGGGGTGAAAGGTTTTTTCTTAATTTCCTTTTTGGGTTTTTAATTTGATTATATTTTAAATTTACGTGCATAATGTCTTTGTACTTATGAACAATAAACAATTTATTCATAAAAAAATGCTTAAAAAATATAATTTTAAACTAAAACAAAGAAAACACCATACAGTGTGTTTACTGTTTTTTAAATTTACTTATGATTTCTTATTTATATATTTGTAATTGTCCATAATCATGGAAACTGGAGGTATATGGACATATCGTTTAGAATTGAGGTCAAATAGTTCAATCTTTGTTTCATCGGACCAGATAATCTTGTTCCACACAGTCTGAAAGCGGGATTCCATTGGCTTTGCACCAATTGCACCGAGGAGAGGCTTCCGTCTAGCCACTCTGCCATAAAGCCCAGAACGGCCATCTATCCGACCAACCATCCAATTCATTCATCAATCCTTTCGTGCTTCCAATTATCCATTCAACCAATCTTGTGAATTTACCTCTGGGATTTAATAATTGATCTTTTTTGTCTGTCTGTCTCTCTCTCTCTCTTCTCTCTATTGGTCCATTCATTTCACATTCCATCTATCTAGCAATCAATCAATTAATCAATCTATCTGTTTACCCGTCCAGTTGAACCATCCATTGTATCCTTCAAACTATCTATATACCAATCAATCCATCAATTCACCTGTCCTGGTCCATCTGTTAATGCTGATGGAGCAGATGATAAATGATTGTGTATCAGTTCTACAGCTTGGGGAAGTTAATAAGAGTCCGAGTTCAGCCTGAACAGTAATCCTGGGGTTGATGAAGATTCTCTAACACTTACGCTAACAGTGTACACTCCAGCTCCAGCTGTTATTTCTGTTATATAGCAACACTTCATAATTACTCAGACAAGAGTCCTGCCTGGCCGTGGTTAATGACTGCAAAATGAACGTGGTTTCACGTTCTGATTACGCTTTAATTACAAACAGAATAAAAAATGTTTTTAGTTGAATTTGTCTGACTTTCAAAAGAAACGACTTTTGATTAATGCACCACTGGAGCACATGTTGAAACGGAACGGAAAAAAAATGTGACCTGACTTTTTAATGTCTCATAAAATTTCACATTGGCCGTGAAAAAAAACAAGCGATGACACTAACTTGGAGTTCGTATCAAATAAATTTCTGAGGCTTTTAAATACTTGTGCGTTTTGAGGAGCGAAAAGTTCAAACGAGTGAACGCGATAATCTTGATTACAGGCTGTTCGTCGTCTTTTCTTCAGTTAAAGAGCACATCCTATGCCGGGGCTCTTTCGGTCACTTACAGTCCCCTCCGTTCCTACTACAGCTAGTGAGCTGAGCTTTACTGTTGCTTAGCAACTTTTGAAGTAATCCAACAAGGACAAATTACCCAGCGAGAATGCACACGGACTGCACAAAAGTCGACTATGTTCATACACTGGGGGGAAAATAAACAGAAATGTGCTGCTGTACAGCGTCCTGAAGGCTTTACTACACTTTATTACACTGTCTAATAGTGACTGATGCATTAAGAAACAAATGCACACGCCAAAGAATCGAGCGCATGAACACAAAGTGCTCTAATAACTTGGGTTTATTTTTTTTCAGAGAACAGAGACATTTATTATTTCTTTTTGTAATGTAATAGATGACAAACGGGATTTTACACGGCTGAAACACCATATGTTTATGCCATGAAAACAATAACACAATTCCTGGAGTCTGTGATGATAAAAATAAAAAGATTTTTAAGAAAAGTGTTAGACATAAAAAGCTAAATCCATTTTCCTATTATAAACACTGCGTACATATATAATAGTTGATGAGGCATCCGAACAAAGTGCTTGTGAAGCTGCTGGATGTGAAAGGTCTAGACTTTTGTGTAAAGCCTTGCTTGTGTTTAAAGTGCACTGCAGGAACTTCTTATGGTCCTCTTTGCATATCCTAATATACATAAGTGTACAGAAGAAATATTAAGATCTATACTGGGATTCTTTTCTCAGTTACTTACAAAGGCTGAAGGTAGATACAGAACTCCCAGCTCATAGGAACGAACCATCATCTGGGTATTGTTTTTCTCCAGCGCTCCCCAGGCAGCTTTGGACAGATTGGCACTGTGGATCATACATACAGACAAAGTCTGAAAAATCTGGAAAAAATATATATTTTTTTTATAGGTTTAAAGTAACTCTGAATTTAAAAGTGTGCTTTAGCTCTTCTAAGCTCTCGGTTGTTCCAAATATGTAGACTCGTCTTAAATCAGATTTTTTTCCATATCTGGAAAATTATGCACTTTCATGCAATTTCAGTTCCATTGCATTCCATATCAATATAATATAAATGGCTTTATTTTGAAACCACAAATCTCAGGCAAAGCTATCTAGTTGACTAGGAATAGAACAAATGCAAGCTAGTTTAGCAACAGATAACTAGCCAGCTAGCAGCGGTGTAAAGTGTTTGAGTAAATGTACTTTGAAAAGAAAAAAAAAAAAAAAAAAAAAAAAAGGTAAAAAAGGTTCGAGAACAAGCACCTGCACCTTGGTATAATAGTCATACGCATGCCCTAAAGAGAACAACACGTAATCTGGAGAGAAAATGGAGGAAAACTAAATTGGAGGTATTTAGAATTGCGTATAAAGACAGTATGCTTAGCTACAGACAGGCGCTAAAAGCTGCTAGAGCTAAACACCTGAGCAAACTCATAGAAAATAACAAAAACAATCCCAGGTTCCTTTTCAGTACAGTCGCTAAATTAACAACAAATCAGGGATCTGAAAAATGTGTTCCATCACAGTTTAGTAGTGAAGACTTTATGAATTTCTTCACTGAAAAAATAGATAACATTCGAAAAACAATTGTGGCAGTTCAACCTCTGACAGCATCTCCCGACACAATCGTACTTACAACCCCACAACTACACTGTTTTACATGTATAGGACAGGAAGAGCTGTATGATGCTATTATGAAAGCTAAATCAACATGTCAGTTAGATCCAATTCCCACTAAACTACTGAAGGAAGTGTTATATACAGCTGGTGAGCCTCTTTTAAATATTATTAACTCCTCACTATCGTTAGGTCATGTCCCTAAATCCCTCAAGTTAGCAGTTATTAAGCCCCTCATTAAAAAACCTAATCTGGATCCAAGCACGCTATCGAATTACAGACCAATTTCAAATCTCCCATTTATGTCTAAGATTTTAGAAAAGATTGTCGCTGCCCAGCTATGTAACCACTTGCGGGAGAACAATATCTTTGAAGAGTTTCAGTCAGGTTTTAGGCCCCATCATAGCACAGAAACTGCTCTAGTTAAAATCACTAACGACCTGTTTTTAGCTTCAGACCAAGGCTACATCTCCCTATTAGTTTTACTAGATCTTAGTGCTGCGTTCGACACTATAGATCATGATCTTCTCCTCGATCGCTTACAGAATTACATCGGTAGTCAGGGACAGGCATTAAGCTGGTTTAAATCCTACCTGTCCGATCGTTACCATTTCGTAGATTTAAATGGAGAGCTATCCAGGATAATGCTAGTAAATTATGGCGTGCCACAAGGGTCAGTTCTGGGACCCCTGCTTTTTACAATATACATGCTTCCATTAGGAAATATTATTAGAAGGCATGGAATTAGCTTCCATTGTTATGCTGATGATACCCAGCTATATATTTCATCCAAACCAGGCGATACAGCTCAATTAGCTCGCATAACTGAGTGTGTTGAAGAAATAAGAGATTGGATGACCCATAACTTTCTGCTATTAAATTCTGATAAAACGGAGATTTTGCTCATTGGCCCAAAAAATAGTACACAGAAGCTCCAGCATCTCAGCCTGCATTTAGACGGTTGTTCTGTAACTACTAGTTCAACGGTAAAAGACCTGGGAGTTATTTTAGACAGCAACTTATCTTTCAAAAATCACATCAATCAAGTTACAAAAACAGCCTTCTTTCACCTTAGAAATATTTCTAAGCTAAGAAATGTTATCTATATCTGATGCAGAGAAGCTCGTCCATGCGTTTATGACCTCTAGAATAGACTACTGTAATGCATTACTAGGTGGATGTCCTGCATCATTAATAAACAAGCTTCAGTTAGTTCGGAATGCCGCAGCAAGAGTTCTTACTAGGTCAAGAAAATACGATCATATAACCCCAATCTTATCGTCCCTACATTGGCTTCCTATTAAGTTTCGAATAGACTACAAACTACTGCTACTCACTTATAAAGCACTAAATGGTTTGGCTCCCATGTATCTATCCAGTCTCTTAACACGCTACAATCCGTCACGCTCCCTGAGATCTCAAAACTCTGGGCTTCTAGTAGTTCCTAGAATAGCAAAGTCCACTAAAGGCGGTAGAGCATTTTCACATTTAGCTCCTAAACTCTGGAATAGTCTTCCTGACAGTGTTCGGGGCTCAGATACACTCTCCCAGTTTAAGTGTAGATTAAAAACATATCTTTTTAGCAAAGCCTACACATAACACACATCACACACATCACATCATAACCTTGTGCTCCAGAACATCTGATCACATGCACATTATCAACTTGTGCTGTTAATATCATGAACAGCAGCTACGCTAATTCCTCTCCACTGCTTCTCTTTCTCTCCCCATCCCGAGGCATCCTGAGGTTTGGCCAGCTCCAGTCACGTCCCACCTCGTGAAGATTATGGACCTATGGATGATCATGGAGAAGTAGATGCCGAGTGTTTAAAGGCCCTGGCATGGAGAAGCTGATGCTGGATCTATGATGATCACAAATTGTTCTGTATTGTTGAAAGATTTATGACCAAACTTTTGATGTCACCCATATGAGGATGGGTTCCCCTTTGGGTCTGGTTCCTCTCGGGGTTTCTTCCTCGTATCATCTGGGGGAGTTTTTCCTTGCCGCTGTCGCCGCGGCTTGCTCATCAGGGACAAACGCACACCATTCACCTTCACTGTTGTTTTCTGTAAAGCTGCTTTGAGACAATGTCTGTTGTGAAAAGCGCTATACAAATAAACTTGACTTGACTTGACTTGACTTTGATACTGTAACTTACGTCATTTTTTATCTACTCTCTAGTTTTACTGAGTATTTAAAATATAAGCAACTTTTTGCTCATATTACTAAACGACATTTATGATTCAATGTATGTACTTTTCATTCCACTATATTTTAATTGACAATGATTACTATATACATTTTGCACCTATGTTGAAAAGGTCATAAGACCCAACACTCCCCCTAGCATCTGCTGCCTGCCTTATTTTCAATCCAAAAAGAGCTGGAATAAAATTACAAACATTTTGAGAAGCAGCTTTTGTTGAATAAAAATCTCGCCCCTTCTGATAATAAAATCACAATCAGCTCTGAATATTTGGTTTTACTTTATCTGAAATTATTTACTTTAATTTTGTTTGTCCATTGAATACTACAGGCTCTCCCACTTTGCGACATGATTCTGTCATTTTGTTTGTTAATTAAAGTCGTCTTTTTTTTTTTTTTTTTGACCGACTTGTTTGATCTTTGTTTTATTCTGGAGTGTTGAAGAGACTGTCATGTTGTTGGTTCATGCAGTGTCGAGGTGTACAATTTGATTTGTATTTTAGGAAATAAAACCTCACAAATCAACTGTTTTTGGCTTTTTGGTGTTGAGGACTAGTGCATCTTTGAGCCTATGTCAATACGAGTCAAATACTCAAGCACGGTTCAGACAGTACGGTAAGACTTTTACAGTAAAGTATGGTATTTATACTTAAGAATAATTTCCAGGTACTCTATACACCACTGCCAGCTAGCTATTTCAGAAATACATGGGTTGTTATATGGTTATTATAGTATTTATAACGAGGATAAGGTTGTAGAGATGCCCCTTGAACGAACAATGACAAACATAGATTCGCTCCAAAAGTAATCAGAGCCTCACATTATGGATGCAATCATTAAAACCTCAAATGTTACATAGCATCAGCGCTGTGAGAAATCCCAGCGCTTGGACAGAGCGAGCTGGAATGTTGATGCTGGAGTAAGGAAGTAGTTCGGCAGAGGCTGACTCGGCAGAGGCAGAGTCTGACTCGAGAGGCTTTAATCTTCATGAAAGAGAACGAATAACTTGGTGCTGCTGACCTCCTTTAAATCCACTCCACATCCCTGTATAAATGTACCGAGCTCCACTCAGCACACTCTTCAGGCTGATGCACACCAGCCGGCAAGAGAAACTTAGCAGGAGATGAGAAAGCGTGGGAAATATAATGGAGTCTCCGGTGTATTCTGATTGCAATTTAAACAGAGATCTCGCTACTGTATTATCTGTACTTTTTTTTTCCCTAGAAAGTGATCTGATCAAATGAATCGAAAAGAAAAGTATTATGTCTCTCGGATTGTTCACCTGAACACACCGATTGTGTGCAAAATGTGCTCAGACATGCCAAGATAATGAGTGTGGAGCAATAATGCACTAATGGGCTGTTATATCTATCTGTATATTTGTAGTGCACAAACTATTTGTATCTGGCATTGAAATGCAAAAAATATAGTGCTATTTTTATTTATTGTAACCAATTGCTGGATGTGTGGATAATCATTGATTACTTTTATATTTATGACTATTTGTGGACGTCCGTATCCAGAGTGACTTACATTTATCTCCTCGTACAACTGAGAAGCTATTGGGTTAAGGGCCTTACTCAGGGGCCCAAGCTTGGTTTGGCTGGGATTTGAACTCAACATTTGGACCTGAAGTCTAATGCCTTAATGACTAAGCTACCCATTTACGATTATGGTATTAATCAATCAATGGCGATTTCAAGCTGGTGAAGGAACTGTTTACAGCTGCTATAAAGTAAGTGATAATGGAAACGAATGTCTTGTAGATGATTGACAAACATAAATGTAATTATAAATGTGGCTGTAAAAATTGTCAATTGGCTGTTGAGTTGTTAACAGTAACCATGCTTCATGCCACCCTGATGTTTCCTTCAACAGCACAAATCAATGTGTTTTTATTCTTATTGTTTTTATTCATTCATAATCGTACACCCTCCCTAAATCTCCTGATTTGAAAAAAGCCCATCGCTGTTACGACATCTTGCATTCTGTTTTGTTATGTGTCTACTGCACATAAACCAAAATGAAGAGTAGCACGCAGTACTCGAGTCTCTTCTTCAGCCCTCCTTCACTGACACCTGACACACAATTTGAAAGCTACTCAATGTAAATCGTGCCCTAGTGCCACGCTTCGCTGCGTTTTACAGTGCACGGGCTGCTCATTCGCTCCACTTAAGCACCAATTGTTAAGGAGTGACCATTTTTGACATGCAAACACAATCCTGGTCCAGAGTCCAAGCACACACACACACACACACACACACACACACACACACACTCGCTCATTAAAGACTTTTAAACACAAGAGCTTCAAAACAGAGTAATAAAGGCAGAAAGTTATGACTCTGCTGCTAGGTGATGGTTAGTGAAATGAGACCTACCAGAAGCCTGACTAAACACAGAAATATAGGGTGCATTTTTAATAAATGGGTGCATGTCGTTGTGGAAATGACGTCACGGTAAATAATACGTGTCCTGATCAAACACGCGAGTGCTTCTGAGATAATGAGCTTCGTGTCCAGAAATTGGCAGTGAGAATATTTCTCTCGAGATGGCGTCAGGTTTATCCGACTGGGAGGAAGGGATGTGTATTTGTCGTTTATTTAAAAAAAGAAAGAGAAAATTGGCACTCTAAGCCCTCGCTGTTGATTAGATGGTGGAGGTGACTGCATCTGCATCTGCTGTGTGAGCATTTCGAAGCTTTTTAGACAATTCTCAGACAAATGGACTTTCGAAATTCCTGAATGTTTCCTGTTGCTTTTTTTCTCTCACAAAGCTTTGATGATGAGGAGACGACTAGAGAGACACAAACTCGGTCATTACTCTTGTTTGTTGTTTCTGAGATTTACAAGACGAGAAATAATTACATCATAATAATTGCTTTTGTCTGAGGTTTCTGAAAGTGAGAGAAGCTGCAAAAGAGAGAAGCAAATGGAGAAATAAACAGTGTTTTTGAGCGATAGAGAGAGCGAAAGAAAAAAAAAGCATGTGTGATTAAAAGGGACAGACAGTAAATGAGAGAGAAAGGAAAGAGAGGGAGAAGGCAAAAATACCTAAAAGAAATCCAGCAGTATGAAAAGCATAAACTAGCTGAGGTAAATTATGACCTATGCCTTAACTGTAATAGTAAAAATAATAAATAAACAAAAGTGATAAGTGTAAAAGTGATATGATTAAATCTAGAAATGAAAGAGGTGTTGTTATTTTACACGGTGTTTACATGGGGACGTTCACGAGCGACTTTTAGTAAAGTACAGTTAATTACAGGTCTAATTTTCAAACCTTGTAACGAGAAACCAGGCCAGCTCTGAGAAATCCGGCGACGTCCTCATGTAGGTCTTAATGTGGGGCATCGCACTGCTTCTGCCCGAGGTTTCAGCTTTCCATTCACTGAGAGAGAGAGAGAGAGAGAGAGAGAGAGAGAGAGAGAGAGAGAGAGAGAGAAGCGTGGAGGGAGAAAGAGAGATACAGAAACAGAAATACGGGGAGAAAGAGACAGACAGAGAAACACAAGGGTGGAAGGAGAAAGTGAAAGACAGAGAGACAGAAGTATGGAGGGAGAAAGACACAAAGAGTAAGGAAGAAAGATAGAAAGAAAGAGTGAGGGAAGAAAGAGAGAGACAGAAGGCAGGAGGGAAATTCTCATCAAGAGAATGCCAAGAGTGTGCAAAGCAGTAATCAAAGCAAAAGGTGGCTACTTTGAAGAACCTAGAATATGACATTTTTCAGTTGTTTCAAACTTTTTTGTTATGTATATAATTCCATATATAATTTCACATGTGTTAATTCATAGTTTTGATGCCTTCAGTGTGAATCTACAATTTTCATAGTCATGAAAATAAAGAAAACTCTTTGAATGAGAAGGTGTGTCCAAACTTTTGGTCTGTACTGTATATGTAAATATACTTAATTATATAAAAAACTGCAAACGTTCTTTTTTTTTTACCATTTGCTAGATTATTTCAACTTACAGAAATGTGTTCATCTTCTTTACACAGATACTGAATGTATATCAGGCACACAGTGTGCGATTTTACCAAACTTCTAGTTTTTCTAGTTTACTGCTTTGAAAATTCACAGTAACTTCAGCTCAGTTGTATTTCAAAACTAAGCAAGTCAGCTAATAAATATTAATGAGCATCTGAGCTTTGCTTACGAATATTAACGACTAGCAGCTCATTCTGAGTGAAAACTGAACTAATTCAGGAAAACAACATTTAATACATAAACATGAGTAAAAGATCAGTTGAAATGAGACGAGAGAGAACTCGAAAAATAAGTATTTAAAAGCAGGTGCATCCTAATGAGCTATTTGTGATGAAGCGTAAATTAAGGCAACTATAAAAGAGACATCAATCAACTTAAGGCAGAAAGCAATTATAAGGCAAATGAGGTAAACGGTCTTTTAAAATGTTCTTAAAAGGGCAGATTTGGATGTGAATGGCTCTTGAGGGAGGCTCCTGGAATAATGAGACACACACACACACACACACACACACACACACACATACACAAAAAAAAAAACCTTGCAATGACGTCAAAAACCTCTGAAAATGGACAAAACTCACTGGAAATAGGAATGTAGCCAGATCTGCTTCTGTGCTGTCTGTATACTGTAGGGTAAAGAACCTCCAGCTGCACAGAAAAATCATAAATTATACATTTAATAAAGTTTACTATGCAAGAAAAATAGTATTTTGTGTGGTCAGAATATGTAATAATTTGGTCTATAATTCAGTATAATTTTAATATTTTGTTTGGTTAAAAAAACTAAAAAAATTTGTATCAATACAGTAGGAAATTTCACTTGATATGAAAAATGTGTATTAAATATAGAAAATATAAAAATCATTATCTTGAAATTGATTTAATAATAATATAATGATTAAAAAGTCTAAAAAAGTACATTCATCCATATACAACATTTAACATACAGCTTTCGCTTGAAAATAAAAAGATTTGCATTAAATAGTTATATTTAAAGTAGCTGCTTATCCAGCAAAGAAAAACATTATATACAGTTTTTAAACTAAATTAAATATGAAATTAATATAAAAGTACATTTATAAGAAACAAAGTCTTTATGGAAAGTAAATGGAAATAATACCTGGGTAGCCTTCTAAACTGGTGCGAACATTGTTCACTGAAGGATAGACCTGGGGGGGGGGGGGGGGGGGGGAAATAAATAAATAAATACAAAATTCAATTCTGATTGGTCGGAAAGTGTTGATACATTTCTGAGAACAGCAGCAAATCAGTGGTTTATATTAATAATATATTAGTATGTTAGCGAACGTTATTGTAGTAGCCGATTGACATGGACGTGTTTGGCAGATGTTGCACGTAAACGGATTATAAAAACATCTGTAATGTTTGATATGGTGCACCGAATCGTCTTCTCCTAGGTGTGTGAGCTGTAAGGCTGAAAGCTGCACACATTCTCTCTGATTTATCGCTGCATGCTTTTAAAGCCCTGGCCTGCCGGTGCAGATGGCCGTTCATCTGGTTCACCTCTCACTGCGTTTCTCTTCGATTAAAAACATGCAGAGAAACGACATCCCTGGAAACCCGGGGCGCAGACTGTGCACGGATTAGAGTTTAATTCCTGCTTCCAAAATCTCTGCAGAAGAAGAAAATCAGTCTTGCAGCTTGATTTTTGTATTTCTTTTTTAAAACACGTCTTAATATCGCATCGATTTTATTCGGCACCTAGCAGGGGTTTGACGATTTGGGTCGATAATATAAAATGATGAGGATTATAAATCGATTATTGTTGAATAATTCATATTTTTATAAACCGGTAGTATCACATCGTAGCAGGTTCATTGTTCTTACACTGCCTTATATAACAAATCCCATAATATTTAAACCATATGCTAACTAATTAAATCATATCAGAATGGTATCAAGTAGTTGTTAACTTATGATACAATGTGATTCAATTCATAACAAATTCAGTCAAATAAATCAGTATTGTGGTATCAGAATCTGAATGAGATTGTGTTGAATATTTTAGAATTAATGGAAAACAGTAATTGATTTAATGTAGTAAACATTTTCCCTTAAAACATTTCTTTTGCTGGAGTTTTCAGTGAGACAAAAAACCTCTTGCTGAGGAAGAAAGTGATGAGACCAGTAAGTGTTTCTTGCTCTTTTTTGTCGATTACGTTATCAAAAGTCACAGTTGAAGTCAGTTTGAGACGCTGTACAGGTCTACAAATTAGATTGAGGAGACAAGAAATCTATATATCCTGATTATAGCATCAGGCCGAACTGGCAGCGTAAAACTTGCCTGATTATTCCATTAGGAATGAAGATATAGATATTGTACATTTTAGACACCATGCATTTTCTCAATTTTTATGAAATTAGATTAGTTAAACCCATCATGCCATTAGATGAAATAAAACATCTCCTGTGACGAGTTTAGAAAGGAGCAGTTTCATTTCATTTGGTGCACCAGTAAAAAAAAAAAAAAAAAAAAAATCAAATTCACTTTGAAGTGAACGTAAATAAATCTGCAATTTTCATTGCAGTTCCGCCCGACTGCATTAATGAAGTCGTCAGGAGAAAACGAAGTGCTCATTTATCCTAATGAATGAAGTGGGTTAGGAGGAGGAAATGTGCTGTGTTTATTCTAACGTCTCTCCGGGCACGCAGACCTTCACCGTGAGAGGTAAAATGCAGAAACGCGGCTCTATTAATTGCACCTTCTTTAGCGAGATCTTCCAAAACGCTTACCAGCAGGAGCCTCGTCTCTGGGGCCGTTAACGTTTTTGCGCTCTTCCCCAATGTTGTCAGAGTGTGCTGGAACTCTGCTGACAGCCACTTGGTCTTATCGAGGCCCATAGAGCCGATGCTGGAGAACTGACCGATCACGGGCCAACTCTCGGGGTTCTGCACCGGACGCGCGTATTCTCTTAGCAACTGGGCGGGAAGAAGTTTGATTAGAACCATCAAAAAAAAAAAACATACAACTTTACAATGGTGCGCAATATGACGATGTAATATTGATATTATGACCGGGAAAAAATACATACATTTCTTACGGAGTAATTTCTGTAGAATTGTCAAATATAGAAACATTCACTAATGATTCAAACTGTATAATAGATCATACAGTGACATCATCAAATAGAAAATTTTAGAGCCTTAAGAACCAAATCAAAGTGTTTTGAAGCAGATTCTTGTTTTAAAGAGCCAACACGTTTCTTCTTTATTTAAAAAATATATAACCTACTATATATTTCATCCCCAAGTTCCATTTATCGCTTATGTTACAGCAGCTACCACCTGTCGTTCCCTCACCAGCATTTGTTTTCTCTTTCCTGAAGTTAGAAAACCCACAAAAAAGCAGCTTTTTTCGTTTTCCTGAGAAACCTGTTCTATCACATCTAGCAAATCAGCCTCTGACATGCTGAATATACAAACAAATAAGCTACAGAAAATGACTAAAATGAATCAATAATAATAAATGTGGCTCAAATAAAAGATTTTTGATGAAATTTAACAACTTCCTGCGATTATAACAGGGACTTGAGGTATTATCTCGTGTTACTTACCTTCCGTAACTTTAAATGACCCCACTTCTCCATGTTGGATCCCTGAAACCTCCCTGGTGTGGAACCGATAAGGTAGATCCTACAAAATAAAATAAAGTGCAGGTGAGCGTACTCAAGGTTTCAGGTCCAGGCTGAAGATCATCGTTCGGCCTCACCTGGTTTCTGACAGGTCATGTTCTTTAATCCTCTCGATCCACTCGGCCAGCTCTGGGGCTCGGTATGCGTTCAGATACTCCAGCAGATCTCGTTTGAAGAATGTAGGAGACTCGCCGGCTGTGTCCGGGCTTCCGTCTGGTAACCGTGGGTACAGAGGACTCATCCATAGTCTGCAGGAGACACAGAGAGGAGATTTATTATTATGAAGAGAAATGAAAGACAGAAAGAACGACAAAGAATGTCAGAGTATGTGCAGTTGTTATGACAAGCAGCAGCCTTAAGAAACGAATAAAAATAGAATGAACGAATGAGAGAGATATGAAAAAAGAAAGTAAAGACAGAGGGAACGAAGGAACAAAAGTAGCATTCAAATTATTATAGACAGACAAAAAAAGAAAGACAATGTCAAAGAATAAAGGAAATATATAAAGGGTGGGGGTAGAGGCAAGAAAAAAAAGAAGGAAAGAATGGAGGAGATGAAAGCATAAGGAAAAAAGAAAGGGCAGATGCCTTTTTTTAGCCTGACAAACGGCACCTTTGTTATTGCGAGAGAAGATTTAAACACGGCATTAAAGTAGCACACGGTGACGAACCTGTCTCACAGTGAGAGAAGAGAACCCCTGGGATGACGGATCATGTGTCCTGATTAAGAAATCACAGTTATGACATGAGGTGAAGTGAGACGACTGTCTCTCTCTCTCTCTCTCTCTCTCTCTCTCTCTCTCTCTCTCTCTCTCTCTCTCTGTCTCTGTCTCTGTCTCTCTCTCTCCCAGAAAGTGTGTAGTCTAGTCACTGGATAAATTATTTATTTAACTCTTTTAATGTTTTATGCTTTGTTATTAAATAAAGTTATCAGACAGAACACAACAAAACACGCCTAAATAGACTAAATGTGAAAAACGAACCTGTATTTAGAACAGCTAATGAATCATTTGTGAGTGTTATTCAATGAGCACTATGAAGAACTGAAAGTGCAAAATGAGTCGGCCATATTGTAGTAAACTGATTGTGTTGCAGGATGAAGTCTTTTTATTTTTGTGGATTTTTTTTTTTTAATCTTATTGTGCTGAGCATGTTGAGTGGTGCCTGTGATGAGCGGGGACAACGATAAACGGTGTTAAACGGTGACCTGTCGAGCAATAAAGATGTATTAAGCGGTCATGGTTTGTTGAGCGATGACGGTGTGTTGAGTGGCGACAGTGGTGAAAGGTGACAGTGTTGAATCAATCATTTCCATTACAATTACGACCTGGTTGAAGAAAACGAGTGCTTTTTTTTAGATTTTTACAGAAAAACGAGAAATAAAATAATGATTTTCACTGTTTAGCTGAAAGACAAGTCGACAATTACGTGAATAACAATGAGCGAGGGAATGAGGCAGGAATAATGAAAGGATGCCTGGGTTCAGATGCAGCCTGACGAGGGAACAGCAGGACGTTAATGAGGGCCCTCGTAGCGCTTTGTGTAGGATTTCTGAAAGATGAAGGAAATGTGGCACTCGAGAGATGTCAGGACAACGGAGAGGACGGAGGGCAGAAGAATCACAACAAATTCATATTCAATATCGCATGTATGTAGTCCGTATGTATTTTAGCTAACGATATTACTCTTTATGAACAGTCATTACGGGGCGGCAATAATACAGATTTATTTCATATGTTATAGTAGTGGAGGGAGCAGAGCTGAAGATGTTGAGATGATCATTGGGAGTGACGACGATGGACAGAATTAGAAATTATAGAGAGACAGCACATAGAGGACGTGGAGACAAGGTGAGGGAGGCGAGATTGAGATGGTTTGGACATGTGCAAAGTAGGAACATGGGGTAAATCAGTAGGAGAATGCTGAGAATGGAGACACCAGGAAGGAGGAAAAGAGGAAGACCAAGGAGGAGGTTTATGGATGTGGTGAGGGAAGACATGCAGGTAGTTGTTTTGAAAGAGGCAGATTTAGAGGAGACACACACACACACACACACTCACACACACACACACACACACACACATATACATATCAAGGAAATCCCTGTGATTTATCCATTCAAGCAGGAATCAGCAGTCGGTCAGCTCTAAAGCTACAATCATCCTTTCATGCTCTCGTGCTTTACATGCAAGTTATGCAGTATGTGATTTTCCTACATATACCAGAAACAAATACTTGAAAGAAAAAAAACCCCCAAATGACTAATTATATTAATGAGTGTGTTCTAATGCACCCCAGTGCGGATAAGTGGCAGTTTGTAGACAGTATATGTTCGTAGTGTGACTGATTAATGCAGATTCACAAAAAAAAGCTCAGTTCTACTCTATTAAAACCTATTTGGAATAAATCAGCTTCGTTTCAGTTTCCAAAAAGCATCTGCTCACTGTGTTGTCATGGCAACTGGCCCAAAAAAAAAAAAAAAAAAAAAAAAGACACCAGCACGCTAAAACTGTCAAACAGAAACGAAGTGGCTTTATATAATCAGAGTAGAAAAGAAGCAAAAACGCTACAAACGTTTCCAAATTTGTGTAATGAGCGTGTGTGTGTATGTGTGTGTGTGTTACCCTTGAGTCTTCTGGTACCAGTCAGCTTGTATTAGGTTCGATGTGAGGATAATGACCCTGAAGCCTTCCTCATACCACAAGAGCATCATCTTCCTGAAACAGAGCACACGTTTCACTCGTCCGTATACACGACTGTTAGCATCAAATACCCTTCATATGTGTCAAACATTTCCTTTAAATAAGATTAAAGGGGCAGTTTGTTTGCAATTCAATTTCCAATAACAAGTAGTTTCTTTCTTTCACCAACTCTGTTAAAAATGTTTTAAAGTAATTATGGTGTTTTAAATTACATAAATCATCAGGACACCAAAACTGAACTTTTGCTGTGTTTCCACACGGAGGGTTTTAATTGCCGGATGTGTGCATCATGGTGGATTTTGGTGCTCGATTTGAGACTTCGCGCATCAGTAAAGCAAATGTTTAATGGGTAAAAATGATTTTTACTGAAGTTTATTTTTTATAACCAAGTAAAAAGAATGGACGCTGATAATATTTTTATTAATATTATCATTTAATATTTGTATTAATAATACATTTAAAAAACTTTAATGAAATGCAAAGATTTAAAAGATTTACTAATATTCTAAGGATTAATGGATGAATAATAATCTATCGCTCTCCTCAGTGAGTAATGGCAGTGTTTTAGGCATAAAAATTAACAAACATTACAGTCTTTTATGTTTTTTGAGACACATTAATATTCCTTTTGTTTCTAAGCAAAATAAAAATTTCGTTGCATACAAAACAGGAAGTGGACAGTGAATAAGTGGAAGAAAGTTCTGTGGAGTCCAAATGGGACAATTTTGTCTCCATCAAAAGAACCTGTTTCAGATGGAGAACTGGACAGAAGATGTGATCAGGCTGCTTCACCCCCACAGTCACACATGGAGGTGGAAGATTAATTGTTTGGGTTTGTTTTGGAGCAGGGAAGGTTGGAGATTTATCCCGAAAAGTAAACGGAATCCTGAACCAACATATATCCTATTCCATACTTCAATACCATGTGTGCGAACTTCACCGTACAACAAGACGATGAGCCGAAGCGACGAATACGTCTGAGTTCTGTAAGAGTTATTTAGAGAGCAAACAGTTGTCTGGAGTGTTTATTGTGTAACGACCTGCCCAGTCACCGCACCTGAATCCTACTGAACTGCTCTGGGATGAACTGAATCATAAAGAAATCTTCAGCTAATAAAGAACAACTTTGGCACGTTTAAGAGGCACAGCAAAGTGTTTCAGCTGAATGTCTGGAGAAACAAAGTGTCCGGATGCTGAGAGTGTAAAACTGATCTTCATGCTCAGGGAGGATTTTTTTTAATCAAAATAAAGTGGAAACATCTGGACATGGTCAAAGGATACATGTGTATCTCAAAAACCATAAAACTCTCGGTGTTTAGAAACTTTTCACAGCCACTGTATGGTTCAGTAATATTTTGATAAATGACATTTTGGAAAATATTGCAGTGAAAATGCACACGATTGAAAGGCAGATTTACTTAAATGGCCATGGACAGTTAGGTTTTATAAAGTATTATAGGAATAATGATTTATGTGGTTATACACCACTGTGCCTGTTTGCGGCTGGCACGAGATGTTCTGTTTGAACAAAAGACCTCTGATCAGAGCTCTAATACACCTGAGAGGAGTTTTCGGTCCGCCTGCCGCAGGTGTGATCATGTCAGTAATGTTTTATTTGCTTCATTAAGTGAAAGGGGGCTCGCATCTCCAAAGCTTCCACCCACTCACTCGCTTCTGAATAATACATGTTGACCCTTTCACTGGAAATGTGCTTCATTACTATTCAGTGTGGAACATGGCGTTTAAACTCTATGAAGCAGAGGTCCAGCAGAGGTTCAACACTCTGTTTAAAGGTTAAACACATTCTTCCTACCCTAGCTGTTTTGGATCGTGATTGGTTAAAAGGCGTTCATAAATCTTATATAACAACATGATATGATACTTTTGCATTTTTTTTTTTTTTCTTTTTTTTTTTGAGGGTTATCATTTCTATAGCAAATATTGAGATGTACTGATACAGGGAAAGCTTTGCAGTAATGGTCATTCTGCTTCATCAAAACATTTTATTTTATTCCTTACTAATTGGACACACCTGCAGCCAGGTGCATCAGCGGAAAGAGGTGTGTAAAGCAATCATGGATGCACACAAGGTGACATTTTCACTCTAGGGTTTAGGATTTGGGTCTTTCCAGTGAACGGCATCGCTGGATTCAGTGTCTTGTTTGCGAAAACGCCACATGGCTACGACACAGTGGAAAGTACTCTGAATTTGAGCGGTCTGTCATATGAGGCATATTTTAACTGTACCTCTTAATTCATCCATCTTTTGTGTTTATATTTTACACTGACGACCGCTTGTTCAGTTCCGCTTCGGGCTCTCGTGTGTTTCGATCTAAATTTAGTAACAAACCATAGCAACAAAGTGGCAGCACACAGAATCTGCATTTGAATTCGCTGAACAACAGAACGAAACACCACATTAACAGGAAAGTTGTAAAAAATCATTTGTTCCACGGCCTTGAAAACCATCTGCTGCCTGCAAATGCAAACAACAGAAATATACAAACGAGCAAACAAGTCTTAAATTTAACTTTAATATAGTAATAATACAGTATTCCTGACATTGTGCTTCTGTTAGCTGAGGAAACAGATATTAAAGCTGGAAAAAAACCCAAAAAAAAACCGGGTAGAATCATCCATTAAAAAAACAAAGCGTCAGACGCGCTGTGTATTTTTGAAAACCCCAGATGTTTCGCACTTATAAGTTTACGTTGAGGCCAGATTTGAACTGTGATGAATAGTGCAAGTGTTAATCTTTTCCCAAACGAGAGAGAGAGAGAGAGAGAGAGACTTACGTATGATGAGTCCCGAAGGCAATATCCAGCTTGGCCTGTTTAAAAACAAACAGATGTTCAATTTGAACTCTCAATTAATAATACGTGTATTTCTCCACTCAGCCTCACTCCATCTTCATCATTTTTCTGATCTGACTACAGACAGGTGCATTTAAACCTCTAAATGGTTTGAGCTCTGGTTTATCTCGCTGTCTAGCCCACCCTGAGCATTCCCAAAATTCCTAGAGTTACAGAGAACATCAAAAAAAGCTGCATTTGCGAAAATCAATTTCAATCTTTGTTGTCTGTAACAGGATCCGATTTCAAATATATAATATGATTGGGATTTTTCACGCTAAAAAAAATATGCATGATGATAAAGATAATGATGAAGATGACGCAACACCTTTATTTCTATGATATTGCATTAACTAGAGAAGCATTTATTGGAAAAAAGAATAATAATAATGCAGAGTGGTTTATCTGTTTTAAAGAAGTACACGTCCCCCAAGTGGAGAGAAAACTCATTACACATTTCCCAGAACTACAGTCTATTGTATGTATTGTGAACAAACCTACACACATTTGAAGAGATTGTTAAAGCCGAACCTGACAGAAGCGGATGTGGCTGTAGGGCTGAGCCTGCTGGATGAGCCGAGCCTTCGACTCCCGCTTCTCTCCGTGTACGATAGTTACAGGTTTATTCCTAAAAATAAATAAATAAATAATATAATTAAATAATAAAATAACATACCTGTGTGTGTGTGTGTGTGTGTGTGTGTGTGTGTGTGTGTGTGTGTGCGCTTTGTTTTATTCTTGTGAATTATAAAAAAAAAATGTATAGATTTGTTTGGTCAAACCGTACAGTGGCTGTTAAAAGTTTCTAAACACCGAGAGTTTTATGGTTTTTAAGAGACACATGCGTGTTTTTGTTTCTATGCAATAAACAAGATAATGTAACAATAATATTTCCTTTGACCAAACAAATCTATAAATGTCCAGATGTTCCACTTTATTTTTAATTCAAATAATACTCCCTTAGCATGAAGAACAGTTAGGGTGGCATAACGAAAATTAAGGGCAGAACAAAAATTAAGGCAGCGGAACAAAAATTAAGGCGGCAGGAAAAAAATTAAGGCGGCAGAACAAAAATTAAGGCGGCAGAACAAAAATTAGGGCGGCAGAACAAAAAATGAAGGCGGCGGCGGAACAAAAAATGAAGGCGGCGGCGGAACAAAAAATGAAGGCGGCGGCGGAACAAAAAATGAAGGCGGCGGAACAAAAAATTAAGGCGGCGGCGGAACAAAAATTAAGGCGGCAGAACAAAAATTAAGGCGGCAGAACAAAAATTAGGGCGGCAGAACAAAAATTAAGGCGGCAGAACAAAAATTAAGGCGGCAGAACCAAAATTAAGGGCAGAACAAAAATTAGGGCGGCAGAACAAAAAATTAAGGCGGCAGAACAAAAATTAAGGCGGCAGAACAAAAAGTAAGGGCAGAACAAAAATTAGGGCGGCAGAACAAAAAATTAGGGCGGCAGAACAAAAATTAAGGCGGCAGAACAAAAATTAAGGCGGCAGAACAAAAATTAGGGCGGCAGAACAAAAATTAAGGCGGCAGAACAAAAATTAAGGCGGCAGAACCAAAATTAAGGGCAGAACAAAAATTAGGGCGGCAGAACAAAAAATTAAGGCGGCAGAACAAAAATTAAGGCGGCAGAACAAAAAGTAAGGGCAGAACAAAAATTAGGGCGGCAGAACAAAAAATTAGGGCGGCAGAACAAAAATTAAGGCGGCAGAACAAAAATTAAGAACAGAACTAAAATTAAGGTGGCAGAACAAAAATTAAGGGGGAAAAACAAAAATTAAGGTGGCAAAACAAAAATTAAGGGCAGTACAAAAAAAAATTAAGGCGGCAGAACAAAAATTAAGGCGGCAGAACAAAAATTAAGTCGGCGGCAGAACAAAAATTAAGTCGGCGGCAGAACAAAAATTAAGTCGGCGGCAGAACAAAAATTAAGTCGGCGGCAGAACAAAAATTAAGTCGGCGGCAGAACAAAAATTAAGTCGGCGGCAGAACAAAAATTAAGTCGGCGGCAGAACAAAAATTAGGGCGGCAGAACAAAAATTAAGGCGGCAGAACAAAAATTAGGGCGGCAGAACAAAAATTGAGGGCAGAACAAAAATTAGGGCGGCAGAACAAAAATTAAGGCGGCAAAACAAAAAATAAGGGCGGCAGAACAAAAATTAGGGCGGCAGAACAAAAATTAGGGCGGCAGAACAAAAATTAAGGTGGCAGAACAAAAATTAAGGCGGAAAAACAAAAATTAAGGGCAGAACAAAAATAAGGTGGCATCCAAAAAACCCCCAGATATTTCTAAAGGAGGACAGCAATATCTGGGTTTTTTGTATTTAATTTACTGATGCAGGTACAAAAAGACTCACTTTTTGTGCAGATTTTGCATAATGTTATAACATTATGTTGCAAAAATTCAATAATAAATCATTTACTCCTCAAAGTTAAATATGGAGCTATTCAACAGTAGCTTGTAGTGTTTGTTATCCTGCTGAAAATGTGTAAATACATTATATCACAAATGAGCAAATAAATACATTTAAAGAATATAATTCTATTATATAAAATACATCGTAATATTTTGTAGTTTGATTATCAAACCTGCACTATACTTATATATATTTTTTTTCATCATCATCATTTCATCTTCTCCCGCTTATCCGTAATTCGGGTCGCGGGGGCAGCAGTCTAAGCAGATTCCCCAGACACTTCTCCGTGTCCAGGGATCGGGCTGTCAAGGCCCCCGCCTTCGACTGCTGCCCAATCCTCTCAGCACCGGTCCCTTACGGTCCCTCCTGCAGGTGGTGAGCCCACGGAAAGCCCCACGTCGCTCCGACGTCACGGTCCTTGTTTTTCCCGTAAGGGTCCCCTGGAGCATAGAGGGTTAAGGGCCTTGCTCAAGGGCCCTAGAGTGGCAGCTTGGCGATACCGGAGCTTGAACCCCCGACCTCCCGATCGGTAACCCAGCGCCTTAACCGCTGGAGCCACCACTCCCTTATATACTTTATACTATACTTATATACTTTATATATTACAGAGCCAAAAACCATCATCATGAATAACATGACTAAATTGTGCAGTTCTGTAAGAGTCTGAATGTATTCCAGATGTTATATGAAAAGAGCGGAGGAACGGGGAATCCTGCACTCCAAAAAAAAAAAGTGTAAATACTGTGTAATGTATCTCCCTACCTACCTAAACTCAGGAGGATATTGCTGAACCATCCATGGAATATCAAAGCAGTAGTTAAACTGTGAAGACAGAAAAAAATACATCAATAATCACATACATTATATACATATATTTTATAAACACATTTCCAGAGCTTGCTGCTGTTGCTTATTGCTCCAGTGTGTGTTGTGATATAAATGAAATGGTAGAAATGGAAATGATCTAAGGAGATGTTTACAGGAGTCTCCAGTGTTCAGGAGGAGGCTGTGAAAAGAGGCTGTAGGAAGATAGTAACTATTCATAGAGGCTTCATAACACCACTCTGTTATTGATTATTAAGATAAGGACGGTACCTGGACGGATTCCTTCAGCGTGCCGAACATAGGGGACAGAATTTCTGTTAAAGGAAAAAATTTTATTATGGAAATTATAAATAAGTGCATCCAAAAATATTGGATTAATGGACATCTAACGTACACGTGTTTACCTTTGATGTGCAACGCTCCAGTGTTGAACTTCTTTTCTATTCCGGTGACTTTGTTTAAATAAAAGCGATACGTATCGTTCATGTTATTTAAACTCGCCTCGAAGAAATCAACGGGTTCCTCTTTATAATAATTATCACCATGTGGACTCGGGGGACGGTTCAACTCGCGCTTCTTTCTCGGAGGACTGGAGCTCGCTGGTCGAGGTTTTGGTTTGTTCTTAGTGGCTGATGAGGAAGGTCCCTCTCTGTCATGGTCATCGTCATCACTGCTGGACAGATTCCAGCCTCCTTCCTCTGTTTTTCTCTTGCGTTTCGGTGCTGGAGGAGGATCGCTGTCGTATCTCACCGGATTACTCTGATGGAGACGAGCTGCTTGGCGAGCCTCGGAGCCCATGATCGGGGCGGATGTTTGTTCAATCTCGAGCTTCATGTTGTTTTGTTTTCTGGGCTCTGATTTGGGGTTTATCAGTGTAGTAACTGGGTTGGCTTTGGGCGCTGGATCAGGTTTGATGTTCCTCGCCTTGGGTGGTGTTGGTGGTACGATGTTATCATCATCATCGCTGTCAGACAGCGTCCACTTGCCGTGCTGGCTCTCCATGCTGTTTGAGAGTGGAAACAGAACTAATTCATGCATTGTGTAACATTGTGTATATTTTACGGTAGGAAAATACGGTAGGATCTGTATTACCCAAATGTGGTCTAACAAATGCAAATTATTTATTTAACTTTTTCCATGTAAATGTATTTTTTTTTATTTAATCAATTGAATTGATTACTACATTTATTCAATATAATAAAAAGCTGTAAATTTACTTACAAATTTACTGTTTAATTTGTGTGTGTGTATGTATATATATATATATATATATATATATATATATATATATATATATAATATTAAATATTATTTTATATATTTAAACAAGCAGTTATTTTAATTTATCAAAGTTATTTTATTTTAAATTGTTTTAAAATTTTAAACTATTCTTGCTCAATAGTGTTAATAATAATAATAATAATAATAATAATAATAATAATGCACTGTGTTAATAAAAAGCGACAAGCAATGTTATATTTTGTTGATATGGACTGATGCATAAATAAAAAAACACTAATTACTTTCATTAAATACAATTCAAAAGTAATTAAACTTTATAACAGTCGCTTTATTTCTATAATAAATACAATTCAGTCACTTGGTTTAACATCAACTGTGACTTACTCTGGAGGGATTCTGCAGATGAAACGCTTTAACAACAATACAATAAAATAAATACTGTCACTGAATTGATGGTAAAAATGCACAATGTTTATATTTTAGAGCAAACAATTCATTGAGCAGAAACCGGAAATAGATCCATGTGCATCATTTCAACCCCGCGCGATTACAGAAAACAACTGTGAATGCACTGTAATACCAAAAAAACAAAAGTCAAAATAAAAGTCCCTTATCATGTGCTCGAGACTAACATGTATAGCTGTTTTTAAATCCAACGTTTTATATATAAAAAAATTCCAAATGCAGCTATAAAACGATTTAAAACTAGAAAAAAATGCAAATGATGATATATATGAGATGCAGGGGAGTTTGTTCAACAAGATTTTGGAAGGTGAGAGGATGCTTGAGGAATGGGGAAGGAGTGCACTGGATCAGTTGAACAGTCACACCATGAAGTTATGGGAAAGAGTAGTGGAAGCCAGGCTGAGAGAAGAGGTGACCATCTGTGAGCAACAGTATGGTTTCGATACTAATGAAGATTACTACGGATGAATTATTTGCTTTGAGAATGTTGATGGAGAAGTATAGAGAAGGTCAGAAGAAGTTGCATTGTGTGTTTGTGGATTTAGAGAAAGCGTACGAAAGGGTGGAGAGAGGAGATGTGGTATTGTAAGAGGAAGTCTGGTGTGTCAGAGAAGTATGTGAGGGTGGTGCAGGACATGTATGAGGACAGTGTGACAGCAGTGAAGTGTGCAGTAGGTACGACAGACTGGTTCAAGGTGGAGGTTGGACTGCATCAAGGATCGGCTCTGAGCCCTTTCCTGTTTGCAGTGGTGATGGACAGGTTGATGGACAAGGTCAGACAGGAGTCTCCATGGACTATGATGTTTGCGGATGATATTGTGATTTGTGGTAAGAGTAGGGAGCAGGTGGAGAAGAGCCTGGAGAGGTGGAGGTACACGCTGGAGAGAAGGGGAATAAAAGTCAGTAGGAGTAAGACAGAGTACATGTGTGTGAATGAGTACCTGGGGTCAACAGTGTAAAGTAATGGAGAGCGTGTTAGAGAAGTGAAGAAAAGAGTGCAGGCAGGGTGGAGTGGGTGGAGAAGAGTGATAGCAGAAGATTTGTGATAGAAGAGTATCTGTGAGAGTGAAAGGCAAAGTCTATAGGATGCATTTGAATGTTTTGGAGAAAAGGTGAGGGAGGTGAGATTGAGATGGTTTGGACATGTGCAGAGAAGGGACATGGGGTATATTAGTAGGAGAAAGCTAAGGATGGAGCCACCAGGAAGGAGGAAAAGAGGAAGATGAAGGAGAAGGTTTGTGGATGTGGTGAGGGAAGAAGGGAAGGGGGTATCGAGACGGCTGATCCGCTGTGGCGCCCCCTAATTGGAGCAGTTGAAAGTAGAAGAAGATAGTTTTAACTGGTTTAAATTTATTTCGTGTAACATCTGACTTAAACAAAAATAAAATACGTGTTTTACAGAGTACATGAAATAAATATTTGCAGAAATCCGTTTCTTTTGTGACTTTTATTACATCGAGTGGTTGTTAAAATGATAGTCGTATTTAACTTCACGTAATTTGGCTTTTCTAGTACTCAATCTTGACACCGAATCTCAATCAGCACCCGATCGGATATGTAGTGCACTAGGTAGTGTGTGAGCGTGTAGAATCTAACCTGAAGTAGTGCACTAATGTAGTGAGCAGGCCGCCATTTTAGACTTGAATGACGCAAAGAAAATTTTAAACGCGCCCTGCTCCCTTCTTTTCACGTAATTGTTATTAAATGTAATATAATATAGGGTCATAATCTAAATGGATCATAATCTGAAAAAAATATATATAATATTCTTCCCCCTACGAGAGACGTACTGTTAGGTATGCACATCCTGGTATAGGACGGTGGCCGTATCACTTACGCGGTCGAGTTGTATTTATAGTGCACTACGCACTGTCAGGAAGACGCAGTGATCATGCGCCCTAGGTAGTGCACTCGTGAAGTGAGGGCTCCGTTAGAGGGCTCACGTGCGTGCCAACGCGTCGCCATGGAGATTTTTTCAAACGTAACGCTGAGAGGCGACAGATTCCGAAGGGGACAGAGGGGGAAATGGCCGCCTGTAGGTCCTCTGCGGTGTGTAAGATCGAGGAGAGGAGAATAACCGCTGCTGACAGGAGGAAGTTTGTGTCGGTAAGCGTGTCTACAGAGCCGCGAGAAACCGGTGCCTAGCGGAGAAAGTGTGGTAGAGCTAATCCCGAGTCCTTAGCAAGCTAAACGAGCTCGGAGTGTGTACTAAACTATTAAAGTTTACCACCTGACAAAACACTTATCAAACTTCAAATGTACATTTAGTGCACTTCTGTTTTTTTTTTTTTACTTTCTTTGAAGTCAAAAATAATTTCCGCCCGAACAGGGACTTGAACCCTGGACCCTCAGATTAAAAGTCTGATGCTCTACCGACTGAGCTATCCGGGCTCTGAAAGTCTCAATAACATTCAATGCATTTTACTCGTATACGCCTCTTTATTGTTTAAATAAACTACAACAAACACGCACAAAATAGTTTTTTCGGGTGTCTATCATTATTTTCGCGTCTAATCTTATTTATTATCTCTAAAAAACAGGTTTTTGATCAGTGTGATGTGGAAAAGAAGAGCTTTTTGTCCAGGGAGGATCTGAAGATAGCAGTGGTCATGCTGTTCGGTTATAAACCTTCCAAGGTAAATCCTGAACGCAGCCGCAAGAGGGCGACATTGTGTGGATTATTATCTTGTAGGCATGTGGTGGTTTTTAAGAATCAAAGCAGTGTGTGAATTTTTCATGCATTTGCATAGAAATAAAAATTTTTTTTTTTAATTGATTGATTTAATGATTTCCTACTTTTTTTTCTAATTGCAGTCAGAGACCAGTATGATGCTGGAGGCTTGTGCTACACCAAACTGTCCAGGTATGGACATGATGAGCAGGTCGTTTCAGATTACATCTGGTGTGTGTGTTTGTGTGTGTGTGTGTGTGTGTGTGTGTGTGTGTGTGTGTGTGTGTGTGTGAGAAAGCACTTTAAACTTGTTATACATCAGATATAATTTCCTATAGTTTCAAATATGTTAAACGTCACGTTTAACATCAGGGTTTGGTCCCCAGGCGGCTCCTGAAGAGCTCGTCCATTACCTTTTTTCATCACATAGGTGACTCATCTCCATTTCCATTCAAGCTGGAGAAAGACCTCGCTTTATACACACTACTCAAGGGAAACGAAAGCTTGATTTGATTTCGTGTAATCCTTTTTTGCACGTTGCCACGAATAAAAAGACCCCTCACAAAAAAAAAAAAAGAAGGAAAAAAAAGGAATTTTGGAACGAAACACACCGTTTGACAGACAGGGACGCTGAAGAAAAGAGGGTTGGCAAGCTGGTTTTTTTTTTTTTCTTTTTTTTTTTTTTAAGGCGAGACATTAAACGGTTGAAGACCTAGATTAGTAAGCAATTTGTCTCTTGTTTTACGCCACGAGCAAATTGCTTTTGTATACTGCCCCACAGGAAAGCGCGAGATAAATTAGTTAAAGTGGTTTGCTCGCAGTGATGAAATACTCCAGCGTTAAATCTCGCTCCGAGCAAGCGGCGTATTAAATTGCCCCTCTTCTGAATTTCATGTGATTACTAAATTAGTGATGGCAGGAAGGCAGGAAGGAGTGGGTTGCTGGCCCTAATGGGGAAGGATTGGCGAGACCGAGCCGCAGGTTCCCTCCGGCAGACTTTCTTAGAGAATAGATCCCACTCGAACGGCGGCATCTGAGCCAGGATACGTCGCCGTCTCTCAGTAGCCCACTCACTCCTTTCCTTTTCTTCTATCTTACTTTGCTTTGAGTAATAAATGCAACACGAGAGCCGGGGTTTTACAAACTGTCTTGTTCTGGTGAACACCTCAGTGTCAGGGCTGGCTGGTCTGAGAAACGTAAAAAAAAAATAAATAAAAAGAATCTCTATTTTTCCCCTCATTTTCACGTGTTTCTGACTGTTACCCAGTTTTTTGCATGGAAACAATGACAGAGGAACTTACACGTGTCTCAGGTACAGGAACAGGTACAGGGCCAATGATGATATCAAAGGTATATGAATTAATTAAATCTAATAAATCTAAATATACATATTTATCTATAATAACATATTATAGGAGTGCAGAATTTGAGGTACAGATTCTGAGAGCAGCTCGGAGCTGTTGTCTATTTTTACATATCGTTTGGACATAACATCAAGACCACCTGCTTAATCGTGACTGGTCCGTGGCTACGCAGCCCCACACGCAGCAAACTGCGATGCACTGTGCATTCTGACACCATTCTATCAGAACAGCATGAACTTCTTCAGAAGTTTGAGCTACAGGAGCTCGTCTGTTGGATCGGACCACACGTGCTTCGCTCTTCACGTGCCTCGGCCGCCCACGACCCTGTCGCCGGTTCACCACTCTTCCTTCCTTGAAGCACTTTTGACAGATGACTGAATACTGCAGACCAGAACATCCCACAAGAGCTGCAGTTTTGGAGATGCTCTGACCCAGACGTCTAGACGTCATCATTTGTCAAACTCGCTCAAGTCCTTACGCCCATTTTTCCTGCTTCTAACATCAACTCTGAGGAGAAAGTGTTATTTACTTTACCTGTCATAATGTTGTGTCTGTTCCAGATGTGTGTGTGTGTGTGTATATATATATATATATATATATATATACACTGTATATAATAAATGAATGAATACCTTCTGGCCAATAAGAATCCAGAATTTCACAGCGCTGCAGTGTAATATAACCAAAGTCCACGAGAAATTGCATGTTTCAGTGATTTTATAAAGTCCAAGCACGAGAACGCAGTAACAAAACAATATGATAAAACCCAGCGTTCAATAACCGATATTAACCGATAATTTTTTTTTATTATTAATAACATTTGCAATAATCAAACAGCATTCATCTGCCATACAATGGAGGGTGTTAACAGGAAGCATTGGTTGCTAAGCAACATATCAGGCGAATATTTAGCGCATCTAATGGACAGAACAATGGCTCATGCTTCGTTATGTTAAAACACGTTTGATATTCTCTGCACGTGATCTTGTAGTTTTGACGACATCTGCGATTATCAGATTAAATCCATCTGCTTTAGTCAGTCCTTTTTCTATATTATTGTCTTTCGGAAGGACATTATTATTATTTCATTATTGGGATCAATTAATCAGAATAATATCTGCTCAGCGACACTCCTTTTTCATTGATCGACCGGGTAACATGACGCCAATACGTCCTGCAAAGCAGCATTTGGTGAACGTACATCTAAAAACTACCAGAACAGCCAATCACGCGACGTCATTCGACCGCCGATCTTGACGCAGTGAAAACGTTCTCGTTCCTGTTTCCCGAGACTTCAAGACACTCAGCTTCCTCAGCAAATATTTCTTTTCCATTACATTCCTGTCAGAAAAAAAACCCTCCCACAAATATCGGCTTTATTTTGCAGATGGAGTTATTTATTGTGGCTTTTGTTTAAACAGCCGTCGAGCTGCTCGGGGACGGCGGAGACTCAACAAACGCACACCGCAGCCGATTAGATCACAAGCTCTACATATGTATCTCTGAAAGATCCGTACGCCAAAAAAAAAAAAAACCCTCGTCTCATTAATATTCAAGACTCATTAACAAGCGACGAGTCTTTTAACCAAAAAAACCCAAAAAATCAGTGTGAGATCAGACTACGCTTTATTTTTATTTTGCCATTAATACAATGAAGGTGTAATACATCGGATTTGTAATGGAACTCAAAAACAAACCCTGATTTCTAAATAGTAACAAAATGCATTTCATTTCTCGAATCTGATTGGTCGAACGTGCATATATTTGCATATATATTTGCATGAGTTTCTTAGTAAAGTCTTATTCACAGGGACTTGTATGGCAGATCTCTCAAACGATCTAATAGTAAACATACAGAACATTGCAAAAGTATTGGGACACTGTGAAAAAAAAATAAAGGCGTTAATAAATTATTTCTGTAAAATTAAATTATTGAAAAAAAAATTAAAAATTAAAAATGAAAGTAAATGAACAGAAAAAAAGTCTGATCAGTGTTTGGTGTGACCATCTTTTGGCTTTCAGTTCTTACTTTTGCACACTTTGTACACTTGCATTGCACATTAGCATAAAAATGGTTTTTTAATCAACCAATAGGAATCCAACACTATGGTGCAACACTATAATATGGTGTATACTGTGTAGGAAAAAAAAAGACAAATATATGTAGGTAAAGCACACAATTATTTCGCCCTATTTTTTGTTATTAAGACGCACATCAGTTACAGCTTTCTGGGGAAATTCTGTTTGGTGGGTGGAGCTTAAGGACCAGATCGTTTCTGGATATCTAATCTAGCTACTCAGATGCTGTCTTAGAGTTCATATTAATGCTGAGCTCATGCTTATTGGTGGCAGAAGGTCCAGTTAATTCCTAAACCACATTTTCAGTGTGTGTGTGTGTGTGTGTGTGTGTGTGTGTGTGTGTGTGTGTGTGTGTGTGTGTGTGTGTGTGTGTGTGTGTGTGTGTGGTTTGAGATTCAGAGAGTTACAGAAAAGTCTTCGGGTAAAACCGCAATCAATCAGAAATTCCTTCTTCTTGGAGACCAAACCCTCTGTTTGTGCGATTTTATTATTTAATTTTTTTGCTTGAACTACTACTTTAACACAAGGTCAGAGCGAGGTTTTATCCGTCAGTCATTCTGCACTTTAACCTCCTGACCACGTTTTCTTTTCTCTTCACATCCAACGTCACGCACTACAGAGAGAACCAAACCGCACTCGCTTCAGCATTCAATCTACACGCCGCACTGTACGCCATTTATCACGTTTCACGTGTACGCGAAGTGACAGGCTGGATGTTGAGCAACGGCGCGGGTGAAAATAGAGGGATTGCGTTGTAGAGGTTAGAGGGGAGAAGAGGAGAGGAGAAGAGATACAGGGAAAGGAATAAAAGCAGGAGATGAGACCACCCAGCTGACACCCTCCCTGTGACGGATGTGCTCTGTATCTGAGGGAATGGCAATCAGCCCTCCATTGGCTTTCTCCTCAACAGCACTGTATGAAGGAAAGAGAGCAAAAGAGAGATAGAGAGAGGGATGGATTTTTAAAGAAGCCCACACAGATTTCCGTCTTTCGTTTTTTTACTCGTTTTTTTCTTCTCCAAGAAATACTTGTGTAAACAAGCCTGAGCTGAATAAATACACTACTATTTGAATATTTTGTTTCCGAAATACAGCTCATTATTTTCTTAAATATTCGCGCATTAGAAATCTACATGATGAGGGTAGTGATATCCACTTCCCTCTGTGATGTCCTGTAAACCTCCCGAGGCTACGACTGCCCTAATTTCCTCAGCGTCAGAAGCAGCGCAGGCCTGGAAAGGATGGGCTTTTTTATTAGACATTAGATAAGCCATACACATCTCTTTCTCAGATGCATTTACTTTTATTTTTGTGTTCAGTTTTTAGTGTGTTAGAGTGTTTTTGACATGTTATTTAATATGTCATTGCTTAATGCATTCTTTTTATGTATATATCATGAATCACGATAGATCAGGAGGGTCTGGACTCCAATCTGTTAATTAATTAAAAATGTCTCCAAGACTCATACATGTCGGTGTGACGGAAGCCCTGGAGAGCCCCGTGCATCCCTGCGTACGCTCGGTGTTTCCCCAAAAAAACGCTGCCTAGAACCTCGCAGTCTGGCTTTTTCATCTCAATAACAGCACTCAGAGAAAAATGACTACCCTGCAGGCAAGAGGGAGACGTATTACTCCTTTAAACACAGTGCCTTCAGATGACTGCCATGTAAAGGAAGTAGAGGCACTTGTGTGGAGAGCTCTGTAATATAAACCCAGCGTCTGTCTTTCTTTCTTTTTCTTACTCTCTGTCTCTCTATCTCTCTCAAAGGGGTCTCTTTGGAGCAGTTTGTGTCTCTCATGGGGAGGAAGTTATCAGCAGGGGATCCATATGAGAAGACGAGACGAATCTTCAGGTCGTTTGATCTGCACTGTATGTTCCCCGCTCCGCGCCTCTATCTCTCCTTCTGTCCTCTGCTTTGGTTAAAGAAACACTGTTTTTCAACCTTAGCAGTAGTGTAGGGTGCAGCTAACATGAAGGTTTCATCGTATCGAAAAACTTCAATCTCAACTTCTCAAGTGTGAGGGGAGAAAACAGCGTTTTATTCCAAGATATTCAAGTGTTTTATTCCTCTTCTACTGCAGCAAATCACCAATCCAAATTTTACATTCAATCCAAAATACCGTTTACTGTTTCTTTATAGCTTAATGTTAACAAGTTGTTCTCAATTCCATCATATAAGATATAAAAAGCCTTTAAAAAGTGAGCGATCGAATTTGAACACCATCATATCTTATTACAATGCGTTCGTAACGCGCGACTTATCAGCAGAATACATTCATATATAACAGTAGTGTTTATAACACATAAAAATACCAAACTGTAGAAATACAGTGGAACCGCCATACTCGCGACCTTGACACTCGGAAAATCGGATAGTTCGCGAGAAGCTGCGAGTGACTTGAAAGTCCGTACTAATAAATTACATAATAATGTTCGAAAAACGACTTTATTATTGTATTAGTAGTAAATAATACATTTATGAGAAATCAGGAAAAAGAAGGAGAGTCAAAACCTCGCAATCTTTTGTTACTCGCGAGGGGTCATGGATTGAAACTAAGATTATTCTCCTTATTTGAAAGCATATTTAATATTAAATAAAGATAAAAAAAATTGGTAAATTGCACTAAACAAGCTGAGGCTGAGCGTTTGTCGATAATGAGACGGTCAGCTGGAGACGCTTTTTATCCGCATAAAACAAACGTCATCTCTGGAAAAACTCAACTCATTTTTTGACTTAAAATTGTGTAGCTTAATATTATCAGGTACTTTATTTGTACTGTTGCGGCTTTGGTTTTTCTCCAGAGCACTTCTGAAGTTTTTCACTTTGCAGAAAGCGAATGAAGGTTGAACCGAGAGCACCGTCTCTCTGCAGCTTCTCGCCTCCTCGAACAGGCTGTTCATCTCCTCTCTGCACTTTAACAACCGCACACCAAGCTTTACATTTTCCAAATGTGAACAGTAAAAAAAAAAAAAAGTTTTATCATCCTCTGTGCGGCTCGTACAGGTCTGTGAACGCTGTTAGCTCTTCAATGATTTGCTTTAGAGCTAAAAGGTCTGTAAAATCGCTCCTTTCTTCTAATTCAGGCTGTAACAGTTTTTGACGCACTTGTTTGAGCCCAAAATTAAGTCCTTTTCTGAAATTAATAGAGTTTCAGATTGAAAGGGTGTTGGGGGACAATGCGATGAAATAGGTTGTGCCGTCCCAGTGGATCATCCACACTCTTAGAAGAAATGTTGTAGAAACTGCAGCAGAAGTGTGTGCAGGTTGCAGGTTTTCCCCGAATTACAATGCAGATGTGTTGCGATGACCCCACTGTAACTTAAACGTATTGTAAGTTGAGATGTGGCCTTGCCTACCCAGGAGACTTAAAGAATGATCAGTATGGGATGGTGTACAGTAATGTGTTAATAATTTAACCAATCACAGTACAGTTTTCTCCCGCTTTACCACGGTTCTAATCTCGCGCCCCAGGTTTATCGCGGAATTGCATTTGGCACCAAACTAATTAGTTTGACTGATTTGTCTCGCGAAGTCCAAAACACTTACAGAGAATTGTTTTTATGGAGTTTTATGTTGAAATAATGACATTTAATCATAAAAATATAATTATTAATTATAAAATGAAGTAAAATACAGTACAGTACTGTATAAATGAAATAGCATTTTTGGGGTGGCGTCCTTTTATCGCGTTTTTTACGGCTATCGCAGGGGGTTTTGGAACCTAACCACCACGATAAACGGCGGATTACTGTACATCATTTAGCAAAACAGAGCAATTTGCACTACCATAACGTCTAAACTATACAGTATACATGTACGTGGCAGCGAGTGGAGGGCGGAGCCGGACGAAAAGAGCAGTACGAATCATAAGTATAGGTGATGAGACTAATCAGTGCGCTCCGATTCAGTGTTCGGCAACACTGATAAAAAGAAGATCGACAAGAGTTCAAACTGGGCTTTAACACATCAATAACAGTGGGGAAAAGTCACACGCTGAAAAATCGAGACAGATGAACTCTGTCGCTCGCTGGTGAGAATAAGACATCTCACAAGGCAGGAGATGCTGGCAGCTACGTTTCCCTACCACACGTTTTGTCGTATTGTAAGATCTTAAAAATTGTGATTCAGTATATATATATATATATATATATATATATATATATATATATATATATATATATATATATATATATATTTATATATATATATATATAATGTGTATACATTCCTTTGCTGTGGTGTGTGTGTGTGTGTGTGTGTGTGTGTGTGTGTATAAATAGCTAATTAAATTTTGTTCTTGCTTAAATCATACCAGAGAATCAGATGAGAGTGATTTAATCTAGAGTGAAGGAGGAGACCTTTTTAATTAACCCCAATAACCTTCATAAAGAAGTGCACAAGCGTATATATGCAGGGGGCACATCCTGTTTCATTCTTCCCTCCATCCTTTCTCCCCACACCTTTTCTCTATCGGTCTTTGCGGTTTAACTTTCAAATGTCTTGCACTTCTTATAACTTGTCCATTTCTTCCTTAAGATTAAAGTTTGGATCAGTGTTTTTCTTTTGTTACACAAGTTAATGTTCTACTCAAATTCCAGCGTCTTTCATTAAAACAATTCAGATCTTCAGGAGAACCCAGGAAACAGTATGATCTCCATCCAGCTGAACCTCTACCGCAACGACTGACTGTACCTTTAAATTGATCTAAAAGAAAAGTGTATCTCCAAATACTAAAACTTGTTTGAGGTGGATGTTGATTTGAAATGAGATTGCTAGTGAACCATCAAATTCATCTGAAGGACCAAATTACTTCGCCAGAGTTCATTCATCCTTTCTTTGAATTATTAGCGACCTGAAAATGAGCTCATTTACGAGCGGCGCTCAGGAGTCTGCATCGAAGTTTGGAAATTAGACTTTTAGCAACTTTTTTTAGTAGCTTTTTTTTTTCCAGCAAACAGCAAATCAGTATGAGCTAATTTTAGATTACGAGAATTTAGTAAACGATTCAGCTACTTTTTATAAGAATTATTATCAGCACTACTCTCAGAGCTGCTTTTGTAGAAAACTAAACAGTACAAAATGGTAAAAAACTGTAAAAAAAAAAAAAAAACAACAACAAATAATATTATAAAAAAAGAAAAAATATATATATATATTTTTTACTGTTTTTTACAGTTTAGTTTTCTACAAAAGCAGCTTTGAGAGTAGTAGCAAACCACAGTTTATGCGCTTTAAATATGAGTAAACTTGATTTGTGTCTAGTGACTCAAGTGACTTGTATAGAGGAGGGGCCACGTAAACAGATTAAGAAATATGAAATCAATGATAATTTAACATTTATGGAAGGAGTCTCCAGTGTCAGCACTTTGTTATTGTCAGTGATAAAGCTGTAAATTTCCCATTAAGGGAAAAAAGTGTTTTTCTGGGTAAAATGAAAATACTTTATGGGAAGTGATGAGAAAATAACTATATAATGCTATAATGCAAGTGAGAACTATCCTATGTAACTCTAAATAGATAAAATAATACACTATATAGACAAAAGTATTGGGACTTCTGATCTCTCCTACCATACTTTACTTGAACTTTGGAAACCCAAACCTGTTCTAGCATGAAGATCTGGTTTACATGGTTTGGAGAGGAAAATCTTGAGTGGCCTGCTATAGAGCTCTGATCTCAACCCTTTGGGATGAATGTGAACACTAACTGTACCTCAGGCTTCCTCACCTCACTACATCACTAGCTTACTTTACTAACACCCTTGTGTTCCTAGTGGAACATCTTCCCAGTAGAGTGGAGGGAAATATAAGTGCACATTGGGACTAAATGTGGAATAAGGTGCTTAAAAAGCACATACCATAATTATGACCAGGTGTCCACAAACTTTTGGCGATATAGTGTATATGCCAATCTATAATGAATCTTTTATTACTGTGGTATAAGTGAAATCCAATATTCCAGGACTTTGGGGTGGTAACAGTGCCTCACAATGTGTTTTGTTTCTCTACAGCACTATCCTGTTCGTTCCCTTTTCTAATCAGAAACTTCCGCTGCACACAAATGCGTTAAAACAAGACCATCATTAGAGCGACAGCTGCCAGAAAAGCCGTTTAGTTCAAAGTTTATATCGCCGCAACACGTCTCAATAATTTCATCAGCTCCAGGATAGATTGCCTTTGTTCCTCTGCCAACTTAGCTTAAAACCTCTGTTTGGGTTTTCCGTGCGTGAAGGATCTGACAGCATGCCAACGCCGGCGAGCCCTCCGCTGTCTTCAGCATCGCCTGCCGCAGCTGCGTGAGGTGTTTGAAGGCTTCGTCAGCGCTGTCACCCCCGTCCTTCTCTTCAATGGGAACAAATTGAGGGGAAAAGCACGCTTAAGTGTGCTGCTTCTATCCTGAGCTGATGTGGCAGCGTGCCCAGTGATGGAGTGTGCTTGGCACCGCCAGAAAACCTGTCATTTTCTCACGTAGACCCCACCTCTCCATCAAAGCAGGCCACACACCTTATTGACATCGGCTCTCTATCCTACCTGTAGTAGAACCAGCTCAGGAGCATGTGGGTTTTTATGCCAAAGCATGCCTTCTGCATATCAAACATGCCAGTCTACATTTTATACTGTGAACATTACCACTACTTTTTAGACCTTTTGCACAGAAATTGGCTTAGAAATGTCCTGTATTATTACACTACATTTAAATTCTTCATACAACATTAAAAAACCTTAACAATTAAACCCAGTGTAATATTTAATACACAGTGTATTACAGTGTAATACACATTTTAAAGTCAAATATTTACGCTTTACTCAACTACATTTAGTGAAATCACTCGTTCCTTTTTATTTACAAGGATAAAAACGTAACTGGTGAAACACGTGGCGAGTCACCAATCAGGATCGAGCGCACGCTCTGTTTTACACGTGTTCTGATCGGCGCTTGGTGCATCTACTGATCGCCAACTTACAGTTCAGCATCAGTTCAACATCAAGCAGAACATTTAGAGAGGAATAAATGATGAAGAAACTCCAGACTCGAATTCACCACAACACACGTGACCTCATTTACACGTTTTTATTGAAGGTTTTGGGCTCATGATCATTTTAATAGAAATCAATTAGTGTTTGAGTCATTAATATCATTCTATTAATAGTTCAGTGTGCTGAGAGTCACATTCGAGTCTTTACACAAAAACTGAGGTGATTAAGTAAAGAATCTTGTGATAAAAATTATCATAGAAACATTAGAGTTATAATAAACAATAGTACTTTAATACTAAAGTACATTTGAAGGCAAATATTTTTGTACTTTTACTCAAGTGAAAGTTTAATAGAAGACTTTTAGGTTTACTGGAGTCACATTTTACTGAGTGAATCTTTACTTTAACTCAACTACCTGGTTTGTGAACTTCGTCTGCTGCTGGTAAAACAATTATATGTTATATTTTATATTTTTATGCACACAGTTTGATAACTGTTTATTTTATCCATAGGAAAAATAAATAAATGTTGCCAATGAGCTTAATGGAACCACTATAGACGCACTGAACAGATATTTTTTGTTCATTTAATAATTGACATTCATATAGACATCAGGTTTTATCTAATAATGAACAGTGACAGGTACAGGGCATGGAAGCTGCTGTTAATGAGAAATAATCAACACCTTCTGATCAATAGGATTAGAAATTCAGCATCGTCATGGCATAACGTTAATTAATTATTGTTGCATGTAATGTGCAAGTAAAACAGTTAGAGTGGATATGTTTTTGTGTGTTTTTTTTTTCCCAGCACTCCAGTTTGTGGGTGTGTGCTTTTCGTCCTTCACTCAATCGATTTATGCTGCAATTTTTTGCTGATCTGGTGAAAGTGCTGTAGTACGGTCAGTCCTGGGAATTGATATGCACCGCTCTATGTTTGCTCTCATCCCTGTGATCCTCAGCTCAGAGCTGCTCCAACCCCCCCTCATCAGTTCAGCAGACACGCTAAACATATTCCACTTTCAGCCCTGACTTTGGACGACAGTGTTCTAAAGCTCCTCAGGGGAGCTATTTCCGGTGAATCAAAGCCCACGGTGGCAGAATGACGAGCTTGGAGACACCAGATCCTCAGTGCTCTCAGGAAGCAATTCCTTTGGCACTCGGAGTCGAATTCTGTCTCTTTCTATCAGCCCTCACAGGAAAAAAAAAAAACACCAACTCAACAGCGAGAGCAGGAAACGGGCAGTTCTCAACATGATTGTTTTTCAGATTCGTTTCTTCATTCCTTTTATCTAAAATGACTACAGAATTCAGTCCAAGCATAAAGACAAGGTCTTTGATGGTTAAAGAATTCGATGGTAATGAATGTGTCCTGATTAGATGGTTGCTGGTAGTCCATATTATTTGTATTTATTTTTCGTTTCCAGAACCTCAATGCACCCACAGAGAGTTATTTTAATAAACCTGCCACAGGGTTACTAGAAGTTCACTAATTATTGCACTTAATAAAATCTGTACCCTTTAAAGACAGTCCTGGGGTTTGTACTAACAACCTTTCCTAGGAAGACCCTCGGTAGATGCGATTTTGATGAACCTCGTTTTTTTTTCCTGCAGGCCGCGGATTCCTCAAGGTCGAGGACTTCAGAAGCGCGTTTGCGAGAGTGGTGCCCAGGCTGCTGGAACGCACCGTGCTGGAGGCTTTTCGGTAAGAAAATGGCCGCTTCCTTTGGGAAGGCATCATTCAGTGAGTAATGTGTTTCTTTCGGTGCTTCTTTCATCCCTCGTCTCACATGCAGACCGCTCAGTGACAGAAAGTAAACACACTTAAACACCATCCAATTTTTCACAAACCGCTGCAGAAGCTCGGTGCTCCAAGTGCTCTTGATTTAAAACAAACCTATCACAGATATACTGTATATCTATATACGATTATAACCCCAGTGTTTTAGCATCAATCTGATCTCTTCCCACTCAAAATCTTTCCTTCCCAACCACTCAAATTATCCCCTTTTTCCGAAGAGTAGAGCTTAGGGGTGTGGATCTCCCCTGCTGAGGTGACAAAATATCACAATACAAGTTTATGAGAGATGCAAGCAGGCAGCAATTCAGCATGACAGAACGTACAGTTGTTTCCATGTAATACAATGTGTTTTGGAAATAACTGAGAAAGTAAATAAATAAAAAGCCATAATTTACAGAAGCATGAGCTAAAGGATCCAGAGGATGAACATTATAGGGACTGACTCTCACACTCTTTTTTGTAGTATGGATGCCACATTCTTTTGACTGAAACGTGCACACAGTACAGACAATGCCATAAGAGTAAAAGTCGACAGCCGGATGTCACGCATTTTACCGATATCGATAGCTTGGTTTGATCGTACTCGCTGATAACCGATTAATCAACCAATTTAAAATGGATACTGGATTAAAGACACTATGTAAAAAAGTACTGAACTTTATTTAAAAATAAATAAACTGTACTGAATCATGAATATGTAGATTAATAAATCTAATTATATATCATAACTAAATAATAAATATAATATAGCATTCTTTGTGCAGCACAAAGTGTCGCGCGTCAAAACAAACAGCTCGTGGTGTCAGTGATATGCCTCTAGAGGCCGCTCTCGTAATGACAGCGGACTTTCTCATTCACTCCAGCAACGGACGCAACCTGGAAAAACTATTGGTATGAATTTTAGCTCCAGCAATCAGTCGACCTCTACTTAGGAGTTTGCATTTTATTTTTCCTGGCACTTTAAAAGACATGGGTCATACCTGTGTTGGAGGAAAACCCTGGAGAAAAAAGAGGGACACAGTGCCAATGAAATATTATTGTTACAGTTGCAGTGTAATAAGTAAAAGATTTGGTGTAATACATAGCCGTCATTTCATTAATATATTAATAGCATCGTACGTGGTATTGGATTTAGGAATGGTTGAATCCGCTCAGCCACAATTTTCCAACTCGGCTCCAACACGGCACGTAAATATTGAAGCATGCGCACCAATTGGAAACCCTGAATCTTTACACCCCTAGGGGAACCTCCTGCTGCGCGCACGCCGTGCGTTCACGCCCATTCCCAACATTTATCACCAAGCCGAGATCCATTACCAAATCCCGGCCAATACGAGCCTCTCTGTGTTTTATCGCAGTGTGTGTTCTGTGGTGGTTTGGGCTGTCAGGAGGTTTGGGCTGTCTGCATGGATCTGCAGTTTTTCTCACACATTATTACCACCTCTTTGCTGTTTTGGAGGGAGAACACGAGCGCTGGCTGGAGCGCCGAAAGGGCGTGCTGTCTTTTCCCTCTGCGTGAGGAGAAGCCCTGGAAATTCTCGGAGGTGTGATGTGGGCAGGGGACAGCGCGTGTTGGAGGGTGTGTGTTTGCATGTGTGTGTGTGTGTGTGTGTGTGTGTGTGTGTGTGTGTGTGTGTGTGTGTGTGTGTGAGGAGATTTAGTGCCGTGGTAGCTGTGACTCATCCACTGCAGTTAGGATACGGTGGTGCAGTCACTGCTGAGAGCACCATGCTGTCTTCAGAGCCCAGTTACTAAGCAAATGTCTTTCTCTTCTCGAAAACAGTGGGTGTTTATCAGGGGCTATACACACACACACACACACACACACACACACACACACACACACACACACACACACACACACACACACACAGCATTTGCTGAGGTCAGACAAAAATGATAAAGATACAGCAGTGTTTTTTTTTTTGTCGTTGTTATCATGTTCATAACTCCAGAATTACAGCGATCGCAGCGGCCGTGACCCCTCGCCTCACCGCGGGTCCGGCGAATATGCCCATAAATTATCATCCTGTCCAGCGAACACGCCGTCAAACAGAACGGCTGGAGGTCACACGACAAGCAAAATGAAGATGAAGAGCTGGGCGATGGTTCTGAGTGATTTATATGGACCTTTTAATAGCTTATTAAGAACATTAATTATCGTCGCACTGCTATTTTTTTTTTCCGCTAAGCGCATTCGCTGCAGTTTACGTGAAAATAAAAATCACGTAAGCTTTATCATTCATCACCTTTGCTCGTTCAAGTCAGAACCCATGTCTCTGGAGCACAGAGGGTTAAGGGCCTTGCTCAAGGGCCCCAATAGTGGCAGCTTGGCGGTACTGAGGCTTGAACACCCACAACGTTCATATTTAATAACCTAGTATGTATTTTGATCGATTAGTATAAATAAATACCTACATCTCCTACATCTCCTTTTTCCTACATGGAAAATTTTTTGCACTCTGCACCAGGAATCTTCCTTCCTATGTTTCTTATACCCCCTATATACAATCTTATTTTGTCTATTTATTAGAGGAATAGAACTTTTTACTCTTTTTTCTTTCTGACAGAACACCTGAGGCTTGAGGTGTCATTATTTTTAATAGACCAACCTGTTTTTGAGTTGATACCCATGTGAACAAGGCTAATTATTACAGAGACCAGACTTTATAAAGTCTCCTTCCAGCATTGTTACTAAGATGAGATGTTCCTTGTTTTTCTTTTCTTCATTAGGCTCCTCCGTAATCACGAATGATCATGATATAATCTACATTGTGATTATAAATGTACGGTTATATTGTGAATCTCTTCCGTTACTGTGTCTATGAAATAAAAGATCTGTTTTACACTCATCCAGGATCGCCTCAGGAGCAGAGTCGGTAAGTTGCAGTTAGTAATCTAAAACCTGAGTCCCGTGTGTGTGTGTGTGTGTGTGTGTGTGTGTGTGTGTGTGTGTGTGTGTGTGTGTGTGAGTGTGAGTGTGTGGATGTGGATTCCCAGCCAGCAGCAAAAGAAGTACACTCAAAGTCATAACCTTCACGCCACTGTGCCATCTTGTTTTGCTGCCTGCATCACATCACCCTCCTCTTTTTCCTCCTCTTCCTCCTCCTCCTCCTCCTCCTCCACATCACCGCCACTCCTTAAACCCGACGTCCAGGCGAGACGAAGAGTTGAAATTCAGCAGAAAAAGAGAAGGAGGAAAGAAGGGTGAGATACGAGGCCCAGATCGAGCACCGCGTTTCAGAGTTTATCTGCGAGCCCAGAGATGTTTAGGACCGATTATCACAGGAAAAGTGATAAATGGGAACCCTACGTATATATGTGTGTGTGTGTGTGTGTGTGTGTGTGTGTGTGTGTGTGTGTGTGGTGTTTATGTGTCCCTCGTATTCCTGGTTTCAAGCTTGCACATTTGTAGTGTGAAAGAAAAAAAAAGAGCAACACCCTTGTCCTGTCCTTTTTTATCATAATTATAGCAGAAGAATGGAGCGACCCTGCAGGCTTCACACCATTAGCAGAGAGGCGGGTGCCTCTTTATGCGCAGCAGATTTATGGGCGCGCGCCTGGCGCTCCCGACCGACGTTGACGCCGTCATCGCTTTCTCCTCCGCCCGCCTGTTGCCATGGCGACGGCGTACTCGGAGCCGGGGCCCCAACGCACCTTAAGCAGCGCCTGCAGTTTTTCTTTTTTTTTTTTTCTTTTTTTTGCCTTTTTTTTTTCTCCCTTCTTTTTTCTTCTCCCCCCCCTTCCTCTGCGTCTTCTCCTCTCTTTTGTTGTCTGTGTTTCCAGAGCAACTATCTGTCATCTCCTTTCCATAAATACTTGCTGCACACATTCTTGAGAGAACGGCAAGCTCAGCTTTCACATTGTCTGCTTTGAACGCTCACAGCTGTAATCAAACCTTACAGATAGATGTCAAGTGTTGCTCTAGGAAGGCTCTTAAATGTATATAAAAAAACAAAGCTTTGTGCAATGCATTTTTTTATTTTACACATTTTTCATTCGAGTACATTATCGATGGAATGAAGCATGAACCTGGTGAGCATTTAAGTCCATTTTTTGGTTCGATGTCCTTTTTCAGCATACCGAACACATTCAGACCGTCGCGTTTCCTGTGTCACTGAATCATGAGTAAACCATCTGAAAGCCGTCGGTCTTATCAGAGAATATAATGAAGTAATTATATACGTCTCTGAACGTTTCGGTGCTCGAGTTTACCCAAAGACTCGGTTTCCTCTGCCTTCCGAGTCTCTTTAATCAGCTGAAAGGAGGCCTGATGAATATGAGGATTCATTAGCAATCTTAAATTAAACTTCTGTAACTCTCCTATGAACCACTGTTGGATTTTTTTTTCATCTTTCCAGAATAGTGCTGAGCCTAAAGCTATGTTTGTCTTGTAACAGGGAATTGACCACCGGGAGTAAAGATATTCCAAATTTTCCAGACGCACCCAGACCTGGAGTAGGGTCACAATCCTGCTCAAGCAGTATTTTTTTTTTTTTATCATTTTTTATTTATTTATTTATTTATTTATTTATTTTACAAAAGAACTAGTGACGGGAAGAGACTCCTACAGATCAGCTGTATAATTAGCCTCACTTGCTCCCAGCGTGAGTGCGTTTACTGCATATTGAGAGTTTGCCCTTTTCTTTTGCCACCATATCAAGGTAATTACATTTCCTTTTGTAGCCCCGTGAAAGGAGGCATCACTGGCCCTGCAGTTTTACTGCCTGCCCATTGAAGCTTGGAGTACATAAATCCCTTAAAGTAGCTCTTTTTCTCCCTCCTCCTGCCCACACGGTGAGCTTAATGAAAGCACAATGAGGCAGCTTGAGTGCAAAGTAAACAGCTAATGGTTGAGGGAAACGTGGCTTTTGGGAGCCGTGTGTCCGCTGACAGAGCGCCATCATTCTCACCAGAGCCGTGCGATTCTGATTGGTTAGAGGATGTCTTATTAACATGCTGTTAATGAAATTTATTACTGTTCACCGTTATAGTAACAACGTACCTACACCGGATGTGCTGCACAAACGGATCAAAAACCTCCACAACCCTGTTGTTTATTTAACGTTTTTGGAAGAGCCCCCAGTGTCAGAGTTTTCCCAGCGTTCTTCCAGAACGTGTCATCTTCAGAAAGTGGGAATATGTAATTTGTATGCCTGGTTTTGCATCCGCTTCTGCTACCGTTCATTCAGTGCATTACGCTACAATTCAACCTATATATTAAATCAAACATTACTCTTATTTAGTTCTTATTGCTCACTTTTTCCAGCCATTTTTGAGTTTTTGAGTTTTTACGTGGTCGGAGAGCAAATAAAGTTCGTCCTTTGTTTGAACTTAGTTTTTGTCATTTCTTTAGCGAGATCAAGGGGAAAAAAGGAAAAATGCAAAACTGACCGGAGATTTCCTCGGCCTGCTTTGGTGTTTAATTTTACCCAAACACGATTCTGTTTTGTGTTAAGCTCGCTGTCAGGTTCTGCACTCCTCCGCCGGCTTGTTTTTGATTCAGCGGGAGAGAGCTGGGCGGGGGCAGGCTGGGCTAGCAGAGGGTAATGCAGTAATCACGTTGGCTCCCCCTGGAGTGGGCGAAAGGGTTAGCAGAGTGCTGCCCTCTGCCTGTGGCGACTCCCCCAGCTGCTGCACTCCAGAAAGCCTGGCTGTTTCACACACACACACACACACACACACACACACACACACACACACACACACACACACACACACACACTCTCTCTCTCTCTCTCTCTCTCTCTCTCTCTCTCTCTCTCTCATCATGGTTGTCGCTGTTTGTATTTCAGATTTTTTCACTTTTTTTGAGATGTTTACTGACAAAATCACAAGTCAATGGTTTTATTATTTTTTGGATGTTTTGAACAATAAGTTTAAGATTAGTTCATTCTCATTAGGGCACACAATAGTAGTATAGAAGCTGTGTAAGGGATCAACCACGGTGTCATGCTGATAGAGTGCTGTGATGATGCGAAGTAACTGTGACCACCACAATCATCTGGAGGAGGCGTTAGAGGAGACCTGGTGGAGGAGATGGCAGGGTAGATGGTGAAGATGTTAATGGAGAGGGTAGAGGAGACCGTGTAGGAGATATGCTGGCGGAGACATGTTATAGCAGAGGTTAAAGTAAAGGGTGGAGGAGACATGGAGGTAATGGTAATGGTTAAGGAGTTGGGTGGAGGAGATGTTTTTTTGTAGGGTGGATGGTTGAGAAAAAGGAGTTCCAAAAATTACCATGACAGCTATAACATAAGCATATTTTGGAATTTTTCCTTCCACTGTGTCCGTCCCCACTGCAAAACACATGCGATTCAACAGTGTACAAACATGTTTACTGCATTTCAGACAAATACGTGAGGTTTATTTGAAGAAGTCAACTGTTCCTTTTCCATCCACTGAAACACAATTGTGTCTTTCTTCTCGATTTGGATTTGTTGTTTTGTTTGAGCGTTGTTTTTTGTTGTTTTGTTTTTTTCCTTCTCTCAAACCTGCCACAGTTCGTGCTCTCGGGTTACAAGTTCCCCTCGTAACCTTAAAAGTTTCAAGAGCGATGCAGTACAGCTGTCAACAATCCATTTCAAAGACAAGCTCCAGTGTGTGTGTGTGTGTGTGTGTGTGTGTGTGTGTGTGTGTGTGTGTGTGCGCACACGTCTTAAAGAGAAAGCCCTGAGGTGTGAGACTGCTCTGTCTCCAGATAGCTGTGAGCCTCGTAAGCCGCTGCTTATCGATGATTATTCGTCTCCCGGTGCTACATCAAGATGTTTACTTGGGCCAAAGCCACGAGATGAGCAAACTCTCTCCAGGGCAAGAGAGAAGCAAATAATACAGGATGTGTTCCAGCCTCAGCTTCAAGCCAGACTAAGCAAAGGGAGCTAAATAAATCCAGTTCTAGCTGGTCATATGTGTGTGTGTGTGTGTGTTTGTTTTCCTGTGTGTAAAAGTGTATATATTGTACAGTTGATGTAGACACACAGCGTATTGTTCTGTATCTCTCTGTAGAGCAGATTTCAATATACAGAAATTCACCAGTTATTTTCAGTGTGATGTTGAGCGCAATAACATGCATTACAGCATTACAGGACTTTATAGTACAAAGTTATAATAAGTAACAAGTTATTCGCACTGAAGCAGCCACATTTCACTGATATATATATATATATATATATATATATATATATATATATATATATATATATATATATATATATATATACTGTATATATACTGTATATACACATCATTTGTGTATAGTACAAAATGACAAATGCTTTCGTTACTGTGATTGAGTAGGTTTTCCTCAGCAATTGTACTTTAAAAATATTTTTTAAAACGTGGTTTTTTTTTACTTTTTCTCAAGTAAATATTTACTGCTGTATTGGTACTTTTACTTCACCTGTTTCCTGGGGGCGCTGCTGTAAAAACTGTTATGTGTATCATTGTTGTTATAAATGTTACCTGATTGTTTGTTGCTTTTTTAAACATTACATGCCAGAGAATGACACTGATGCATATTAGATTTAATGTACATTACTTTTCTTATCTACTCGCTGCTCTTGAGTACTTTTACAAGGACTTTTTACTCGTACTTTGAGTAATACTTAGAACAGGTACTTTTACTCTATTTACACTACATTGGAAAATAATAGTACTTTTATTTGAGTATGTTCATAGTTATCAGTAATCAGGAACTCAAATAGTGTGGGTTCATCCCCTTCCTGGTCTTTTTACTCAATCATGATTACTATGAAGAGATTGAACTCGAAACATTAGCTTTACACGAGTCACTACGACTTCTGCTATGTTTTTTTTTATTTATTTATTCACTATCAGTAAGCGTTTTTTTTTTACCTGGTCAGGGTCATGGTAGACCTTGAATCTATCCTTTTTTGGAAAATTCTCTGAGTTTTCGATTTGTGGTTGTTCTCTTGTCTGCTTTCAGGCTTTGACATAGTTTTATTCACCCGTGATGTTTGGGAATAGTTGTCGATTTTGACAGGGAATAATCCGAGTTAGATGAGCCTGTCAGTAGTTTTGGAGGTGTGCGGGTTTTTTTTTTGTGTGTGTACGTGAGTGGGAAAAGAAGAGCAGAGGCAGATACAGAAGCTGTGGCAGGAACAACGCCCTGTCTGTCAGTGTCACTTTGGAAGTGCTTTATATAACACGCGTCCCAAGCGCAAGTCCTCGCAGCCTTCCTTAACCAGAATGAGACGATTTCCGACAGAAGTGTGAAGAGCTGCCAGGGTTGCAAACGTGCTGCTCTGCCTCCACGAGCTGACTTGAACAATTCTGGCTGTTACCTCCAAGGTAATTAAAGTGATAATAAATGACCTGCCATTCTTTACCGCACTCAGAGTAAAGGGCAGAGGGTCGGAAAACTTGCCGCCTTACATCAAACGTTTATTTTTTTCTCACGTACATAATAAAATCAAAGCTTTATTTCTACTGTATCTTCAGCTATGAACCAAACAGATGTTGGAATAAGTGCACAATTATGCCTCGCTTCGCTCCATCTCATCCTTCTGTCCCGTCATGCCCCTATTAACTGCGAAAGCATGCCTCAACCTCTGCAGGCCGCTTCTGTATCATTATTCGGCTGTGTCCCAAACAAAAGTATGATTATGGTACTTCTGTTTGACACAGTCTATTATTTCTATTTGAATGAGTAGTCCTTGTGAGGCTATGATGGATGGCAGTGGAGAGGAGATAAGAGCTGTCTGAACCACTTAAAATCACAGTCTACAAGGAGGCTCAGGGAACTGAAGCTCTAACCCCTGCCATTCATTAGAGGAAAATAAGCAGTGTACAGTTCCGTTAAAGTCTCGACCGTCCATCGCTTCATACAAATAAACAAGGCAACGTCAGGATGAATTTGTTGTTTGTAATTAAGTCTAAGGGTTTGATTATTTGGAAATTCGCATCAATGTCATTTCATAAGCTTGCAGTTGAGATGAGTTTGGATTGGAGCCTTCTGGACATCACAACACCACTGCCTGCTCTCACTAATGCTGAATTATTATTAATGCTAAACTACACATTAATACTCTAAAATCTAGAAGGAACCTTCCCAGAAGAGTGGCATTTATTATAAAAGGGAGAACAAATCTTAAATGGGATGTTCCAAAAAGCATTTATATGGTCTGGTGTCTACTTCCTTGGGTTTCCTCCGTGTTCTCTGGTTTCCTCCAATTTTAAAAATATGCTGTTTAATTCACTAAATTGTGTGAGTTCTTTCTTCGTGCCTGGTGTTACATCGGTGTGCTCTTACTTGCATTAACTGCTTATAACACTTCATACCTAGAGACAGCCCGGTCCTCTGTGTATGGTTCATGGATTTTTTTGACACTGCTTGATTAGAATTGCATTAAGATGAAAACCAATATGGTGCCAATTGAGAAGAAGAGCAGGCCTGCGTCCTTACTTGGTTTAAAAACTCTTCAGTATTTGCTGTTTTGAGAACTGAATCCTCATTGCCCCTCCAAAACATAATCCGCGGCGCACTCCATTTAGCTAACCTTTGCTTAATAATGCATAATTACTATAGCGACCAATTATAAAACCAATTGAAGCAAATGAGACTGAATTAAAATTGGATTTTGTTGTTTATTATTCGCAGTGTGGATGCTAAAACTCCACACATTTAAGAATCAAATTTGTTCAAGCAGATTTTCGTTAAAAACATCTATTTTTCCAAGGATACAGCAGCACCACTGAGGACAGAAGGCCATCTTCCACCTCCGTTCCTTCCGCAGTTCCTCATTTCTGCTTCGAGCTGTGGCAGGACTCTCAATTCCAGGCTCCATATGGATGGTTAGGGAAACTTTGATCTCCACATGCCGTATGCTGATTTCGTAATTCTGCCAGTAGATTGTGGACTCAGAGCTCAGTGACCAGTGCTCCCTGAAGGTCACCATGAAATACTGAATGTTCTCCAGAGAAGACACAGTGGAGCACGTAGTTTAAAGGTTCTGTCTCTTTTCTCTTCCTCTGCTGAATGACAGGGCTGAGGTTTGTTTCTGGAAGAGATGCTTTGTTGTTGTTTTTTCCAGCGTTTGGATTGTGAGTAAGAAAAGCAGATAGTTCCTGTACAAGTGCCCACGCTCTGAGCTGCAGGATCCTCTCTCGTGATTGGCTGTTGGCGAGTGGAGACTCTGGGGAACTGCAGGAAGGGCTCCCTCTCTCTCATCAGCGTTTCCGCTTTTACCTTTTTATTATTAAACATCCTCCACACGGAAGGTCTGCTTCAAAGCCACTGGCCATTAACTTTTCTGCTCTTGGGATTTAAAGCTAAGTGTCTGACACAGATTCTTTAGGTTTGTCTGGTTTTCCGCTCGACGCTTAACGAAGGAGTGGGAAAAAGAAAACGGGCCTGGTGCATGTTTAAAGGTTTTTACCACTTAACATGACTTATGGACTTTTGAAGTCGAAATAATTGTTCAACATCCATGTAAAACTTTTTGCCTGCATTTTGTAGTAGCCTGGTGTTTTACTTTTTAAATAAAAGTGTCCACTGGTCATCTAGAGCAGAAAAACACACTCACAACCATCATGCTGAGCCTCAGTACACACATTTTTTAACAATCATAACATTCTTCCCAGGTTTAAACTATAAATACCTAAACTAAATGAAATAGGGTTTTATATATAGTCACTTATAGTTCTAAAAACAAGCGACCCTATAGGCTACACATTGCATATTTTATCTATTTGTAATCACATTTACTGTGGTGGAGTGTAAAGTTCATTCCTGTTTCCACAGCTCACAGTTTTGTTAATAAGAAACAGAGAAGCGTAAATTAAACTGGTACGAGAAACGATATCATATGAGGTGTTTTAAAAAAGAAGTGACTTTGGAGATTCTCGTTTACTTCTTCGAAAGTATTTTATTTATCTACTTTTCCACACCTTTAAAATAGTCCCATTGCACAGCAATACAGCGCCTCTCAGTGTTCTTCTGGAAAGAGTCCTGGAAGTCTTCTTTTTGAAGCGTGTCAAGCACCTTCTGCGATTTGCACTGAATCTCCGCATTGGTGTCAAAATGCCAATCTTCGAGCCGGGTCTGCATCTTCAGAAAGAAAGCAAGTCCACAGGAGACAAATCTGGCGAGTAGGGTGGGTGAGGAGAAGAGATCATGTTGTTTCTGGCCAAAACATTGTCAATGTGGAGCACCCTGTCCATGAAGACGTGGTAACACACCTGGTCAGAATGGCACCGGTTGCACAGCTCCTGATGTACACACGAAGATGCCTTTTGGCACACTGAATTATGAAGTCCGGTGCTCCCTGTGACTGTGCGTGCAGCCTTGTGCTGCCATCTGTTGGTGTGTTGCAAAACTAAACTCAAAGATTTTTGATTCCACCGCTTTATTTTCTTCAGATACATCCTCATGCGTGGACAGAGGTGTCGTAGATCATGCTGCTGTCACATCTGGTCTGATCTACAAAGCTCTTCTATCAATATGAGATCGAAAATGTCGAAAGAAAAAGGGACTGCACTTCTTTATTCAAAACGCAAAAAGCTGACCGTCACAGTCCTTATTGAATTATTTCTGGTGAAGCCCTGTTCTAATTCTGGCTCTCGTATCTAGTCCTCAACATTCCATTTGAGAATAGCAGACTGACTTTTAGATGAGGTACATAAGTACAAGACAGATTCCACACATGCTCGCTCTTCCTGCAGACTGCATTGGGGAGTTGTTATAAGAAAAATGACTTTGACCGGATTACATTTCTTTGGCTGTACACGAGTACGGGCAGCTTTACACATATGAATTAAACATCAGCTGAGGAAAGGAAAAGTTTTCCTTGAACATGGCGGCGTATTTTTCTTTTTTTGCTTGCAGTGAGAAGCTGGAAATCGAGTGGTGCAACAGCCATCTTTAAAGCTCACAGTCAGAATTAGATTATTCTCGGCTTTCTGAGCTGTCAAACAGACGTCCTTCCTCTCTCTTTCTCTCTCTCTCTCTCTCTCTCTCTCTCTCTCTCTCTCTCTCTCTCTCTCTCTCTCTCTCTCTCCCTCCCTTCTTCAGTCTCTCTTTTTCTCTGTCTGCAAACAGAGTGAGAAAAGAAAGAGATGGAAATAGTACTAAAGTGTCATTCCTCAGAATGTTCAAAAAAAGGATAAGCGAAAGGATCATCATATAAATAAAGCTATCAGACACACGCAGGTGTAATTATCGTGTCCAGGCAGGAAAGAGGGAGACAGGAGTCCTCAAAATTTCGCACCAATTATCAGCAGACTGATTAAAGGATCACGCTTAGCGTTCGTTCTCAGAACGGTTTATAAGGACAAATGTGCGAGTGTGTAATATCTTTGTTCGCCGCCAACGGCAAACAAACAGCCGCCTGTCCGCCGCCTCCACGTGCCGCTGCTCCCGCAAGGTGATCCGGACTCTTCTGTAGTCCCCTTCAAAGGAAGTGCAACGGAAAATTGTTTGCAGCGGGCTCTCCCGCACACGCTCAGCGGTCGTCCTCAGCCGTTGTCTTGGAAACAGAACTTCAGCCATTTGTAGATATGACATTCTATCAATCTTCTCATTTGGGGAAAGATTGCACGTAGCACATCGAGAGAGAGAGAGCAAGAACTGGCGAGGGAAGGAACTCCAGCCTTAGGCACCTTTATGCGTGCACTTCACTCGAGGGGTCGTCACACAACAAGCCCCATCTCATGCCAATTAAAAGGTGCACCAAGCCGGTTAGAGCGCGCCCGCCTCTGCCTCGTGGAGTCGAGGAAATAAACATGTTAAATGGTGTGATTAATCCATCTCACAGAGCCATGGAAACAGTAAGCTGCTGGGCTGTGATAATGAAGACATGGATTTCTTTGGAAGGTGTGTGTGTGTGTGTGTGTGTGTGTGTGTGTGTGTGTGTGTGTGTGTGTGTGTGTGTGTGTGTGTGTGTGTGTGTGTGTGTGTGTGTGTGTGTGGTGGTCCTGGTGTGTTAACTACACTGGAAGGGCATTCAAGGTTCTGGGTCACATGCACACATGTTTTACTATAACACCTTTCTATAATACAGCATTTCTAACATTCAGAACATTCTACAGCACTTTTACAGCACTTCCTGTTCTTTCCACCGGAAAAATCACTAGATTGTGCTTTATTTGTGCCGAATAAAAAAAGAACAACTCAAACTATTCATACTGCAACCATAGCGACATGCTTACTAGTCCTGCCGAGTGCCAGATAACCATCTTGAGCTCTCAGTTAGATTTTCAGTAATGTGTATGAATTAAAGTTTTGTGTAACTTCCGTAACCAGGATGTTCGTTTTTCTTTGCTTTAGCTTGCAAACTGCTTGTGATTTGACCGTATGCAGCTGCCATTAAAGAGGAACATCACATTACATACCAGAAGATACACACTGTTATTTTTAAGTCGCAGCAGCATTGGGATATCAGCACTGGGATTTGCTTTGTCCCAAATCTTCTCATATTCAACTCATATTCTTTTTCTTCTCTATGTTTGTTTTTCCTTGCAGTCTTTGACTGGATTGATTAAGAGGTAAAAAAGGGTCTGGATGTTAATTTATGGTACTAATGACTAGAAAGAAACCATCAGGAGCTTTTTTGCCCACCTTGTAGCTACTTTCTGTGTGTACAAGTTTTATTCAACCCAGAATACTCGATGTTGATTGGTTGGAGGAGTTGCATTCGAAGTGTTTACTGTGCGTTCGGTCAGTTTAATCCCATAGTAAGCTCTGGTTCCGTCTCAGCGTGATACAGCTATTGTACACATTTCCTAATAAACTTTGTAGTGAAATAAAAAATATATAAATTTTCTTCCCAAGCATGTTAGAAACACAAACAGCGATATTAAACCCATTCGGCTACCAGGCTGAACCCTGTGACCTGATTCCTTCGCTCCTCGTTGTTATGGTAACAATGGATTGGCTTGGTTCATCTATTATAGAGATACGTATATCGTAGAGACGTTCCAAAGACCTTTCTAACTATTGAACAACTCTATTCTTCATAAGTGAATTTTATTACCTTCTCATACACAAACTCAGAGATGTACAGTCTGCTTTGGCACCAGATCCGTTCCAGCTCTTCTTTTTATTTTTCTGAACCGCACTGACATTTTTTTTTCTTTCCAAAAACGTTTCCCTTCATGTATCCATATTTCATCACGTCTGCCAGATCAAAATTGAGGGCTTGTGCACCAGACCCTCCGCAGGTCCCTCCCAAGCCTCTGTATCAAAAACCAGTCAGGTTCAGTAAGAAGATCTGAGGCAGATTATACACGGAGAGCGCCATGAGCAAGGGCACGGGTTATCACTGAGCAGAGACAGGCTCGTTTTCCATTTCTGTGGAGACGGAAAGACCAGCACTCCACTTAAAGGGGAGGGAGATGGTTTGGGGTGGTGAGAGAGAGAGAGAGAGAGCGAGAGTAGCACTTGTAAGCCACATATTTCCTGCTGGGAAATGGTAAACAACAACAACAACAACAAAAAACCCAGGAGTTTGTTTCACTTCAATCAGCACTGCTCCAGTTCAGGTAAAGTAGAAACAAACATCTCTCATGTTTATCTGCTGTTGACATTTCAGCTGCCTGCCTCCTTGGAGAGAGCAGGAGACGTAAAAGCATCACTCTTCTCCTTTTTCTACTGTAATTTAACTGCAGGACTGACACTCTCTCTCTCTCTCTCTCGCTCTCTCTCTCTCTGTCTCTGTCTCTGAGCTGAGTCGAACTTTCTTTTCCTCAGACTCGTCTTTGAACGTAACTCAGGAGTTCCTCTCTGTGGTAGACCCAGACTGTGTGTTAAAAGCGCCGCTCTGACTGACAGACTGATGGAGCTGTCTGAGAGAATTAGGATTCTTTTTGCCGACTTCCTGCCCCAGACGGGGAGCCCAGGTTCTGTGATACAGATGTTTGGGGCAATTAGACTTCAATTTCAAAGAGCTTGAATCCACAGATCAGGTCATTAACCAATCTGCCCCGATAAGAAGACAGCCACATGGTTGTTCAGATCCTTCCTGGTTTCCTCCTTCTCTGTGACATTACACCGTGTCGGTCAGCTCCTGCACGTGTGTGTGTGTGTGTGTGTGTGTGTGTGTGTTTTTCATGACTCTGCTCTCCCCCATTGTGTTATTTTGCACAGGAGCAGATGGGCTCTCAGCGTAAAGTGCTCCTTTTTTTGCCCAGTCACCGGGAGCACACAGTGGCGTACGTTATAGAGGATATACTGCGCCGCTTCTGCAAATAGAGCACAATCTGTTACCGTGCCGCTTTCCGAAGAGCTTCGCAAGCGATTTGTTGCAAAAAAAAAAAAAAAAGATTTGACATTCCCGTGTGCATCTTCAAACACAATACAAACAAAAGCATTTTGTGTTTTTTTTCAAAGAAAACGTTTACTGTTGGAGCCACATACGTTAAATATTGAATTATAGGTTTATCAGTAATACACAGAGTTTAGTGCACTCAGTTCACTTTACTGCAGATGCTCAATACATCAATATCTAATAATATATATTATCAATATAATCAATAAATTAATATAAACTGTATCAATCAGGGCATCAAAAACAAACAATTTTTAAACAGATAATATTAAATAAACCCCAGTGATGTCATCTGAAGCTTTATTTCACACTAGCTGAAAGTACCCATGCTTCGCTACGGAAGGCAGAACGCTAAGCAAGATGGCAATAAGCAGTAAGCACTGAGCAGGACTGGATGATCAGAGATCATAACGTAACGTCAACAAATAACGTTCTACCCCTTTCTAGTACCGATACAGGGCAAACTACTTTAAAAATAATTTTTATCGTGCATCTAACATGTAATAAGAAACAATGTAGTAAGATTCATGAGGATCCGTACAGTTATTTCGACAATGCGTGAGAAATCGCGTTTTTCGCGAGTTAGCCGCGATCCAGGGCGAATTTTTCAAAACCCTGTCTTAGTGAGCACCTAAGACCCAAGAGGAAGAAATGTTCCAAATTTCATTGCAATCCGTTCAGTGGTTTTTGAGATTTCGTGATGAGTGAGTGAGTCAGTCAGTGGTATTTCAGCTTTATATATATATATATATATATATATATATATATATATATATATATATATATATATATATATATATATATAAATTCTGTTTAAAACTATTCACTCAATCTGTTTTATATGTTTAATTCGATCGAAATTTTAAAGTTGCATTTATATTCAATTTTGTATTTAATCTTCTGTTTTAACATATATTTTGTACATGAAAACGCCATTATGCAATATTTTTATATTTTTTTCCCAAAAAATTATTTTTAAAAATAATTGTTCTTTTGATTTTCCTTTCTCCTCTAATAATGAGCCTGATATAGGGGAATAATGCAGTTCTGGAGAAAGCAGTCCTGTGTGTGTCTGTGTGTGTGTGTGTGTGTGTGTGTGTGTGTGTGTGTGTGTGTGTGTGTGTGTGTGTGTGTGTGTGCGTGTGTGTTCTGAGAGGATTAAATGATTACCATCTCACAATGCTCCTGATCTTATAATCAAGTTCAGAATGCCACGAGCGACCTCTTAGTGAAGTGATTAGGGCTCTGCACAGATGTGCCTGCAGCCTAATGGAGCCGGTCGACTCCTGTGCTGATAGGCGGCGGCTTTCCATTGGCCGGCCGGACGTTAGCGGCAGCCGCGTTACATTCCGGCGCAGCTCCCAGCCCATCCACGAGCTCTCTCCTGGCAACAGGAGATTACGCATCTCTGTGTCTGTGCTAAAGCTCTCCACTTAAACCCTGTGTTCACTGCGACATATTTCCACTTTAATCTTTTTTCCAGGCCACACTGCTCGCTCAGGCCAGGAAGAATCTCAGAGAAGATGGAAGGGACAGTCTTCAAAGCGTTTAGTTTTCCCCTTTAGACTCATTTGGTTTTTGTAAATAAAAAGAGCTGTGCATGGAACCTGGCTGCAGGGGAAAAAAAAAAAAAACGGTATAGAAGATCCTTATGGCTAGTTGGCATGAACCCATGTGTAATCTAAATCAAGATTCTAGTTAAATGCTGAATAAGCATGCTAAACTTACTGATATGATCGTTCGCTACTGCTGAAAATAATTTTAGTCTCGTATGGCATTTATCTACTCAGGGTCTTTTGTTCTAATTTTAGACACTCTCTCTCTCTCTCTCTCTCTCTCTCTCTCTCTCTCTCTCTCTCTCTCTCTCTCTCTCTCTCTCTCGCTCTCGCTCTCTCTCTGTTTGTGTGTGTGTGTGTGTGTGTGTGTGTGTGCGTGCGCGTGCGTGCGTGCATTAATTCACATCTTAGTGAAAGGTTCTAAAAATTTACATAAGGGGATCGTTTTCTTTTCCTAACTAGTGTTTTATTTTTGTGTGTGTGTGTGTGTGTGTTCAAATTTTACGACTTAATTAATCGTGGATACACTTTGTAGTGTCTCAGAGGCTTCAAAAAGCAAGTTTCCCTAAGCATCCATTACCAGCTGTCTCCAAGCAGCCAAGAATCGGAGCAGCGTCCTTTCTCATCATTTCCTTCCTAATCAGAAGCCTTTGAAGAGCGAGCGTGCCCGAAGGCAGCATGTCTTAAAGGCGGGATCGTGCGTGGTGCACCTTGCGTCGGATGTGTCATGACCAATTTGTGGTAATTGTCTAAAACAGTAGCAGTGCCTCTTTCTCCATCTGTTAGCGATGACCTAAGAGTGTGCAGAGCAGCTCCATTTTGAGTGATACAGCAAGAGAATCAGACATTTCTATCTCCTCATACAGACCAGCGATACGGATATGCTTATGTGTTTATAAACCATGCTTTCACTTCCTCCCAAATAACCTCATGCCCTCTGCTGAAAATATACCTCGGAACTCAGGGAACAATGCAAACGGAAGACTGAAATGAAGAAGCTGACTAAATTCATTTGCATTGAAATTTTAGTTTTTTTAAGGTTATGAATATTTGTTGCAACTCACAGTTTAATGAAAGGAACTCGTAGTCATTTGCAGACAGGCTTAAAAAGGCCGAAATTTCAAAACGTACGTTATATACGAGGTGGTATTAAAAAGTAAAAAAAAAAAAAAAGTGTGGTGTTTTAACACACCAACAGATGGCAGCACAAGGCTGCACGCACAGTCACAGGGAGCACCGGCCTTCATAAGTCAGTGTGCCCAAAGACATCATGGAGCTGTGCAACTGATGCTTTTCTGGCCATGTGCGTTACCACGTCTGCTATGCTGACCACGTGAGTTTCTCGAGGGGAACTACGATCTTACTTTCGCACCAACCCTACTCCCAGATTTGGCCCCTGCGGACTAGGCTCTCTTCACAAAAATGAAATCCGGCTCATAGGTCTAAAGGTTTGACACCCTTGCGGAGATCCGGCACCAGGAGGTGCTCGACACGCTTCGAACTTCCAGGACACTTTCTAGAAGAACGCTGGGAGGCGCTGTATTGCTGTGCAAGGACACTATTTCAAAGGTGATGGTGTGGAAATGTAGATAAATAAAGTACTTTCTTGTAAACAGAGCAAGCCTAAAAACATTTTGATACCACCTCGTACAGTACAATACTTAGACACAATGTACGCTTGTACGCCAAAGACGCAGCACAACAGAGCTAAAAATCTCCTGACAAACAAAGCCCATGTTCTGGCCCTAATCTCACTTTGCAGACCTTTTCCTCTATTCCATTCTGAATTTCACCCAAACTTGCTTCTGTCAGCTTGGTGCTGTGTTTTGATCTCACAGAGTGAACACAGTTATACTGTGCTGTTGCTTTGATTGCCAAACACAATTCTGCAGGATCTCAAACACAAAACAGAACACATGGTCCAAATCGTTTGTCATTCAGCGCCTTCGATGTTAAATCCTATTCCTAGACTGCGGAGGTTTCTGTGAACTTTTATATTTAATTATTTTATTATAACATTTATATCTTGAAGTGAAGTTAAAAATATATATTGTATAAATCGTAATAACTTTCTTTCGGCTTCTCCCGCTAGGGGGACGTTTTTACGCTGGATGCACTTCCTAACACAACCCACCCCATTTATCTGGGCTTGGGACCGGCACTAAGAGTGGCTGGGGTTAATAAATTGTATAAAGTGCGTATGATGTATAAATGTGTAAATCTGACGGACTTGCGAAATTTCTGAAAATGAAAGCTGATACGGATGATACAGCGTTTTTCCGCATGTTTCGCATCGTTTTTGTGCCACAAATATATTTCATAATATATATAATACATAATATAATAATAATAATAATAATAAATAATTTTAGCTGATTTATTTATATGGTGCTATTTCTTTATCATAATTGATGTTTTATAAATATACATCATATAATTATGTATAATTGTCTTTAAGTGTGGGTTTGCATTATTTAATTAACTGTACTAAAATATTTCACAAAACGTTGGGGATGTGTTTTTTGGGATTTAGTTTTTTTCTAAAATTGACAGTAAACAATGTACATTTACTAAAAATCAGCAGTTTATCTTACAGCTTTTTCAGATGTGGCTGCAGTATCAATAAAGTCGAGGTTTATGTTTGTTAGTCTTCTAATGTTAAGAACATATGAATTTCCAGGGTTTACACCAATAGTTAATTTCTCGTGTAAATAAATAAAAGGATAAATCCGTTTGCATCCAGGAGCATCTCAGGAACGAATGCTGTCGTTATTATCAGGTTTACAATTATGTTACTGAAGGTTCTGGAAAAAAAAAAAGACACAAAAATTTGACATTCAAACGCTTGTTATAATCTCTCAAGTTGTCAGCGGAAACTTGACAGGAATCATCCGAGCACCGACTTCATTCACACTGAGCGCTAATCACATCCTGTCAAATGATCAGAGCCGAGCGGTTAACAAATATTAGCCCATCATTCTGCAGCCCACTCAAAAACTGTTTGGATGTTGCTAATAGAGTTCCAAATCTGACACGAAGGAGGCACCAGCAGTCCTCGGCAGAGACACACAGACGGATTTCTCTTCTGCGTTCCCTTGCCGCCTGACACGGTGCTGGGTATTTCTGGATATTTTCCTTTCTGAATGGATGTAATTAGCATGCTAATGAATGAATTGCAGTGCAGGATCCCTCAGCTTTTGCTCCGTCGAGCGGCAGAGCTGCGAGCGCTCGGTTCTAGCCGCTCTCTCTTTCTCATAGCTGATATATAAAACCTGTAATCAGTTGAGACAAGGGCTCAATCAGCTGTGTTTTTCTCTAGCAGGGCCTGTTTACCCCCTCTGTGCCATATCCGAATTTCCATTTGAGCTGAAAATGTAAATATGTTTGAGAAGAAGGTGGCGGTTAACACGAGGCCAGGGGCTTGTTTGGGATGTTTAGCATATCCATCATCGGCTTTTGTGCCTCTAATTCTCCATTGTGGTCTGGTGTGTCAAGTATTTTTTATTAGGAAATTGTGCTGTTGTCTGTCCTGTTCAATCTGATGCCGCTCTCAGTTTGACCTCTGTTAAGTAAAGACAGATACAAGGGCGCCAAGACTTCCTGTAAAAGTTTTTTTTTTTCACGGTTTTACCTCTGTACTGTGCATCAAACCTCCTAAATATAAATTTTATATTTCAGGGAAACAAACAGCATAACTTAATAATGCATAAAAGCCCTGAGATATTTACAGAACTGATGTAAAAGTCTAAACGGGCCATTTAAGCGACACTTCCCAACACTTCTCCTTCTCAAACATATGCATTATAGGGAGGATCTTACAGAAAGTGGGACTCAAATACACGCGCAAATAAAAGGAGGTAAATTGAGACCTGCAGCTGACTATGTATTTTATTCATGTCCCAAACGAAAGGTTTTCATACTTATAAATGGTTTTTTATTCATGACAAACATCCAGGACCATTTTAGGATCCTGGTCTTAGAGCTGTTTATGGAAACATCTATATTAATATCTGCCATCAAAAATCCTGAGATCTTAAATATCTCCATGGTTGAGCTTTGTGGGCTATATTTCACTGTTACAGGTCATCTTTTCACACTAGGCATGTCCCAGCTGCGGTTTTCATAGTAAATCGAACGTTTCTTGCAATTACAATGCGAGGCAGTTTGTTTGCAGTGACTCTTCACCAATGTAGATCTGGACCAGTGTTCACAAAAAAACTCGTATTAGTTCAGAAACAATCATTTTTATTTGTATTGCGCTTTTAACAATGGATAAAGGAAGAAATCTTGAGAGGAACCAGACACAAGAGGGAACCTTATCCTCATCTGGATAGCACCGAATGTCCATTTATTACAGATAAACGATGTTGAGGTGCAGTGATGGTGATCAGATGCAAACTGTAGTCCTAAATCAGTGTAGCAGACTGGTGACATTAAGTTCAGTCAGAATACTCCGTAATTTCATAGATCTCCAGGCCGTTGATAAGAAACATCCCTAGCTGCACAGAGTCGCCTCCAAACGAAGAGAACACCATCCAGAGGCTAACCGGGACCATCGAGCAGATACGAGGAGAGGTATGCAGATTATTAGTGCATGTAGCACTGAAGTTTGAGACTCTCAAAAATCACTTGTGTTGATTTTGTCTGCATTAGTCACAGAACTGGGGTCTGTCTGTGTAGCTTTTTACAACTATTTACTGGTCTTGGACGGTTTGCACTCTACCTGCATGTTCTTTCTCAAATACATGTGAATACAGCCAGTTCAGCATCTTTCAAACAAGAGGGAACCGTAATCCACCTTCAGGTTGTCTGGTATTGCTGTGATTGACAGGGGAGAGCGATTGGACACCCCCCCCCCCCCCCCACACACACACACACACACGCCATCCTTAGATCGAGGCCAATTTTGGCTTTGAGATATAAACTTGTGATCTCCAGATAAAAAGGCGAACGATTTTCTGTTGCACCACCTGACCTTGGCATCGTTAATGAGGCTAAAGGGTGCGGAGTAGTACTGATAGATTTCAGCAGTTCCGCAGGCATTAACAAAAGAAATTAAACAAATGATTATCCCACGCTGGGGATAATCACTTTCAGGGATTCTCTCAGCCTCATCGTGTCTTACCTGCCAGATACTGTGAATGTGAACGTTTTGAAAGACACACAAACACTCAGAACCTTGGTCTCGTCTTATTAAAGCTCTCATCGAGTTCCTTAAACTCCCTCAGTAATTTATAATCTGTGTTGCCTGAACATTTCTTTTCGCTTCTTCAATTCTGATGTTCATTCAGTCTAAATATTTATCACCATCTTGTCGTGATCTTCATCTCAGTGCTAAGGCAACATTCACTTCCTCCGTCTGTATGAGCGTGTGTGTGTGTGTGTGTGTGTGTGTGTGCATGTGTGTGTTTGCTCTTTCTGTTTGACTCGGAAAAAAAAATGGCATGTGCCCATCTAGTAGAACTGTGGGACACCGGTCAGAGGGCATGTGTAATGTCTCCGGGCGACACTAAGGCCTTGATGCTGCTCTCCGGGGCGCCTCAGGTCTTCTACAGTCCCTTTCAACACTTCCTCTTCCATTTGATTTCAAGGACACTTTGATTTCCAGCAGATGCTTATTCCAGAGATATAGATTTCTTTCTTCTTCTGCTGGCTGTTTAAAGAGCACGTTGTCACTGACTTTTAATGCTGCTGGACTCGAGCCCAAAGGAACGCCGCAGCTGCTCTTTTTTTTTTCTTTCTTTCTTTCTTTCGTTCTTTCTTTCTTTCTTTCTTTCTTTCTTTCTTTCTTTCTTTCTTTCTTTCTTTCTTTCTTTCTTTCTTTCTCTCTTTTTTCTTGGAGAGCCATTAGAATAAAAATGTAATATATCCACTTGCCATTAAGTCAGATTAGCAAGATCAAACACTTGACTTGCTGAGAGAGATTGGAGTATCTGAACAAAAACCAGGGCTCTCCAGCAGCTCCTTCCATTAAGAGGAAACTCTTTTCAGTAGTCGTTTCTCTTCGCTTGTGCAAATGATCAGAAAAGAGATTATCTCAATAGTGTTGTAGTTGAAGTCAGCTTGAATTTCAATGGCGTTTATTCCTCCCTTTGCATGGAAGCGCCTGTAGAAATCACACATCTATTTTGTTGGTGTAAACAGAAAAACAAACGGGAGAACAAAAAAGGCACAAATTGGTGCTTTAATACGTCCTGGGATTTAAGTTAACACCAAAACCTCCCAGAGTAAGAGTAAGAGTAAGAGTAAGAGTAAGAGTAAGAGTAAGAGTTGGGACTGCTTTCTCCCAACTGGTGCAAAAAAAAAAAAAAAACAGTGTTCATCCTATTATCAGGAATTCTTTCACTATGTTGAAACACACAGTTTTATAGAAGATGAGCCTTTATTTGTCACATATTTATTACAGCACAGTAAAATTCTTTCTTTGCATATCCCAGCTTGCTCAGAAGTTGGGGTAAGAGCGCAGGCTCAGCCATGATTGGCGATATTAGGGCTTGAACCACCAACCTTCCGATCAGTAACCCACGGCCTTAACCACTAAAACTGAGGCACTTTGCATCTCAAAAAATGTATTCTTCTTCTATGATATTATTTATGGCTTGTGAACTGTTCACCATGAACTGATCTCATGTGTCCTCCTTATGGCCATGTCAAGGAGCCCACGGATGGAAGAACACCCTTATCTGAAAACATTGCCGGGCCTCGTCTTTGACAGCCCCCACTCTTACATCTCTGATCTCAAAGAACCGCATTGTTCCTGACATTTACTGCAATGCTCCACATTTGAATTTCCTCCCCAGCATGTGTTGACTTTTTGAAAGGGAGGAGCAAAACGCCGGCGTGAACGCCTGCAGACAATAGCGCATATTAGCAACGCTGTCCGCCTCTGAGGCTACACAGCCCCGGAGATAGTGTTTAACATGGTGGGCGCATTGCCGTGTTCCCACAAGTCTTTTCAGACTCAGCAGTCCGGTAGTAGACCACTGAAGGACTTAGACTTATTCATATGTTCCTGACTTTCCTTACAGTACTAAGAGATCTGATCTGTCAGAGTTGAAGCAATGCAGGGTGGCACATATCACCACTCAGAGCAACAGAAGCGTGTTTCCAGTGCTGTCTTGAAGCTAGCGTCTAGACAGCAAAGAGAAATCGAATTAAAAAAAACACAAATCCCCATCAGCACAGCGCACTTCCATTGATTCTGACAGAATCGCATGTGGCGCCTCTCAGCGGGCCTCCTTAAAACATGAAGGGCCTTCATCCAGCAGTGTGTGACAAAAGAAATTGGGGCTCAGTAAAGAAGCATATTTCATGACACAAAAAAGACAACGCTCCTTCCACACATCCAGCAAGAACACAAGACCAGCATGCTTTCCTTCCGAGGCAAAATCCTGTCATATCTTGTGCGATAGGAATATGCAACTGAAACACCGCCGAAGCACGTGCGCACCTTAAAAGCGTGTCGAATTGCGCTCAAGGATACGATCCGGGGCGTACGGGAGGCCTCTAGGACCGCGAGGTGTGCTCTTTATATTTGATTTCATATTTCGGCTCCCCTCAGGTGAACGAGATGGAGTGCTAATGAAAGGAGCGTGGAACCCTGGCGCTGTCCCATCAGCCCTGTGGCCCGGTTCAGGCACCCCGAGCCCCAGTCCTCAGCACCGCGCAGCACCAGGCCACCCGTACCTCCTCAATAGCGGGGTCATTTCATCCCCAGCGGGGCTTCTTCATATGGAACCTCGTTTCTGCTCTCCGAATTTCTCATCTGTGCCCAAGACGGAGCTCGCCTCTGGGTTTTTTAAGCTTTTACACTCGATTTTGAACATGGCACTCTGAAATGTGCTTTTGATGCTTTGATTTGCTCATTTTAAGTCTAAGGCTCTTTGTTGTTTTTTTTGTCTCGTTTTTTTGTCTCGGCTCCCACCGATGATCCGAACGACGACTCAGCTCATCAGCTAATTACTAAACCATTCATGAGTTAGATTGGCCTTTTTAGATTGGTTTCTGTCTAGTAGAACTGATTCAGTGTGACTGTCTTGAATTTTGATCTTACAGATTTGATTCTGTTGTGTTAATTAAGGAACTCATGATGTAATGGGGAGTAAACTTTCAAGCCGTGATATCAGCATTAAATCCTGCTACAATTGCTACAATAAATTTTTTAGGAGAATCCATGACACAACAGTAGAATTTAAGTAGGATTTTATGTTATTTTTTTTCCAACAAATAGGTTAACCGCAGATTGTTCTGCTCAGCTTTCTTCTGTCAATCGGTCCATCGCTTTCCGTTGTGTTCTGTCCTATTTTCTTTTACACACTTTACGGGATTTAAAGCCTGGTCTAAACCTTCATTTTATTTGCGACAGCCCACTGTGTTTTTTGGCCCCGAATGATTTACTCAATCATTTTTGAATACTCAAAGTTTATTATGTTGGTATTCACTTTACCTTGAATTACTCCCTAAAAGTTGGTCATGTGACTATAATTAAACAATTAATAACGACATCAGACATGCTACATATATATTAAAATAGGCAGACACCTGCACCTTTACATTACATTCATCTCATTTATACAGCTGACCAGCTGTGCGGTTAAGGGCCTTACTCAGGGGCCCAGAAGTCGCAGCTTTGTGTGGCTGGGTTTTGTAGATCCAAAGTCCAAGTGGTTTAACCTCTAAGCATGACACGAATAAGCATTTTAGATATAGATTGCATACATATTAAAAAAACTTATTGGATGGAGTCTCCAGTGCCAGAGCCTTTAGATTACTCGTTTACATGACAAGCTGAAATATTAAATAAGTATTGAAATAAAAAATGTAAGTATAAGTAAAAGAGGCTGGAGAATGGAACGACTGTTTATAGCTGCTATAATGCAGCTTATAGCAGGAACGACATTTAACACATGTAAATGAATGAATAAAATTATGAGGATGTTTAATGAATAAAATGTCTCATTGTTGCTGTAATGTAAAGGAAATGAATCACTTTGGGATGTGCTGTTATCTCAGGAGTTATTGTTACGTTATCAGTTGTCAATTATTCTCCTACAACACGCTGTAATTCATACCTTTGTATTGTGGTTACTGTGACAGGCCTAATTCAATCCTAAATCCGCACGTTTATTGAGAATTATGCAAATAAATAAAAAAAAAACATGCGCGTCCTCGGTTTACAGGAATGCACCTTGCTTTCCCAGATATTGTGCCGCTTGGCATGAAGCAGCAGGTGGTGTCCCTCCAGGGACAGAAAATAAGATTGATTACTCCGGCGGTCTAGATTTCGCCTTCTTTGTGTCCTGCGTGCTCTGTGTTCCGAGCCAGACAAAGAACAATACTGGAATGGTACCATTCAGTACCACCGGTTTGTATCAGCGCTCATTGCACGTTCTGTGCGGTTTGTATAGGTGAATGCCATCGCTTGTCAGCGCCGAGACGCACATGCCATTAAAGAGGCTTTATTGTGGAGGCTTGAGAAGAAGTGGCGCGAGAAGCGAAAAAAGGAAGAGTGTTTGAATAGAGCCGAAGTGTCAATAGGCAGAGAAGGAGGAACGAGTCGGCCTGAAAAGACTGGAGAAAAGACCGTCTCACTCGCTCTCTCTCATTACACTGATTAAACACTGAGCAAATTTGATGATGAGTCTGGCGTTTTTGTAAAGAGCTCCTACTTTTTCTTTCTCTCGCCTTTTAAAGTGGGATAAATAGTGAAGTAGCGTAAACACAGAATCTCCCGGAGCGGATGACGCTTGAGTTTCCGTGTCTCCGCAATATAACCAGAAGTTATTATAAAAACGGATGAAAATAACGTGGCTTTTTTTCAGGATGGACCCTTGCTAAGAGTTTCGGGACCACATCATTTATATGAAATCCACAACCACACCATCTGATTGTGTGGTAGGGTTGCCAGTTTTCTAATCCCTTTCCCACCTGCATAACCCTGGCCTAGACGCTGCTTCATCCTCCATTTGGCCCACAAGGTTCTCGAAAGACGTCTCCCAGACGTCTCTTTTAATTCCCTTTAAAAACCTGCCTCCTCAGTAACTCGGGATGCGTGCAGATGTGAAAAGTCGCTGCGATCCTTTATTAAATAAGCGGGAGAGTCGTAGAGTCACGAGATGTGTGCAGCGCAGTCATCAATCTTTTCTCCCCGTAAGCACATTCTAATTTATAAGTGCAAGCTACGTGTTTGTGGCTTTGTGCTGAGAACGTGTCGGTATGGCACCACGCCGCTTTGCGCCTCCAGCATTCCTGCGCATTATGTCTTTACCTCACGTGGAGAGATTAGAGTCTCCTTGTCTGACTGCACCTTGACTTTGTGTTGGTGCGTCTGATGTCCGTTTGTTCGGTTTCGACACGTGGGACACACTCTGGTCCAGGTTTGGCAGGCTGCGTGTTTGCCTGCTCGGCTCGTTCCTTCCCCAGAGATGTTCAGTTCTTTTTTTTTTTCTGTCCTCTGCTGCAGGATGTTTAAGAATGAGAAATTCTGCAAAACTGGAACATATTTAGGGAGAAAAAATGCTTATTGTTATTACTAGGATTCAAGTTCTATTACAGGTAGCATTTATATATTAATCTGGTTCTGTAATGATTTAATGCCACACACAGAATGAACATTAGCAGCAGGAGTCAATCACAAAGACATACATGAAAAATAAGTACAATTTCGCCTTCGTAATTGTTTCTCACTCCATGTAATCGCTCCATAGTCAATTCTGTGTTTGTGTCTACAGAGTCTTTTATGGTTTTTTGAGACTCATTCATTCATTCAAAAATATTTTTGTGGCATAAAAAAAACAAGAAGTGGACAGTAAATGAGTGTAAGAAAGTTCTGTGGAGTCCAAATGGGACATTTTTGTCTCCATCAGAAGAACCTGTTTTAGATGGAGAACAGGACAGAAGATGTGATCAGGCTGCTTCACCCCCACAGTCACATGGGGGTGGAAGATTAATGGTTTGTTTTGGAGCAGGGAAAGTTGGAGATTTATTCCGGAAAATAAACAGAATCCCGAACCAACATGTCTCCCATTCCATACTTCAACACCATGTGATTCCGTCTGGACTGCGGCTCATTGGAACCGACTTCACCGTACAACAAGACGATGAGCCAAAATGACGAATACGTCTGAGTTCTGTAAGAGTTATTTAGAGAGCAAACAGTCGTCTGGAGTGTTTATTATGGAACGACCTGCCCAGTCACCGCACCTGAATCCTACTGAACTGCTCTGAGATGAACTGAATCTGCTGAGAGAGAGTGTGTAAAGCTGTTTTTCATGCTAAGGGAATTTTTTTTTTATTACAATGAACTGAAACATCTGAACATTTATAGATTTGGTCAAAGTAAATCTTTATACTGTTACATTACATGCGTAGAAACAAGGGGAACGTCTACGTGTCTCTCAAACGCCATAAAAGACTCTTTACTTTTCCCAGCCACTGTAAATACACATGCAAAACTACATTGTAAGATTGTTATTACCAAGCAGTACCACAGATTTGTGTGTATTATCTAAAAGAAATCTACACATGCATTATCTAATTCTCAAGTGATTCAGAGAAGAAGATAGACATAAATGAGATCATTCATTATCATGCTCTTACTGAGACTTGAGGTCCTTTAGCCAGAAAAGTCAGCAAACCTGCGTTTTTATATATTATATCATACATTAATAGTGAGTGTAAGAGAATATATACAGAATATACACACAGAACACCCTCCAGGATATGTGATATTGTATTTCTGTGAGCTCAAATCACACCTTCTGTCACATGGCTCTGTATAAAAAGAACAGAGCATAGCACAGATGTTTGATAGTGTGTGTGTGTGTGTGTGTGTGTGTGTGTGTGTGTGTGTGTGTGTGTGTGTGTGTGTGTGTGTGTGTGTGTGTGTGTGTGTGTGTGTGTTTAATCAGGATAATGTATATATGCTCTGGGGTTAGATGTTTAGAGCTCAGGGTTGTAACGTGAGTCGTTTGTAAGCTCAGCAGGTACCATGGGCAGGTGAAAGCCAGCCAAGCATTACAACAGCATCAATATCACATCTGGAGGCTACAGGCAGCGAAGACATTTCTGCTGCACGTTTCACAACTCCCATCGATGCTTTCGAGGTTGCCATGACAGCGCGGCGCTCGGCTTTTTAACGGAGGAGATTTAGTTAATCTAAAAAAGAGGCTGTAGCTGTTACATCTCTCCTGTGGCGAGGCCGGCGCTCCATCGATCAGCGCTGAGAGCTCGGCGACTGCAGCTCACACCCCTTTTTTTTTCTCCTGACAGAATGGAGTGAGAGAGGGAGGGTGGGAAGGTGTGTGTGTGTGTGTGTGTGTGTGTGTGTGTGTGTGTGTGTGTGTGGGGGAACGAGTAGCAGAAGCGCTATGAGGGTCGTGAAGCATTCCCAATTAAGACACAATCAGAGCACGGCTGAGTGGCGCGATTGCTCTCCCACAGGCTCCCAGTCTGCCGGAGTGGAATGCTTTCATCTGCGTTAGCGAGCGTCTCAGATTGCCCGTGTGGTTCCCATGCCATAGCGCCATATGCAAACCCAACAAACCTCCCACCATTTTAATTTTCCTTGATGAGCCGGAGAAACGCGTCCAATCACTATGCACCTCCGATTCATTCAGATACGGAAGAAGGCGAACGGCGCCCCTCGGCGAGATCGAAATAGCAGAAGGACAACGAGGGTCACGTGATGAGACGTGCAATCTGTAACAGACGATTCAATCTTGTCCGAATATGCGGCTTCATGCACGGAGGAAAGCGATGCGAATATAACAATTTAACACCCGAGGCGTGATTTACCACGGCTTGAAAATCGCTCCAGGAACCAAGATTGCGTGCGTAAATTAAAACCAAGAGACGGTACAATAAAACGTGTCCTCTTACATTTCTTTAATAACCTGAGCGTTATTCGGTGTGGAGACTGTAAACTGCATTCAGTGTTCACGACGCACAGATTCTACTGCGGAACCGAGCAGGATAATGTAAGGGCTTTATGGAGCATTACTACCCAAGCTTATTTAAAATTCAATACCAAATCTAACAGACCGTTTTTTCCATTAACACGGGACGTTCACTGAAGAAAATATTTAGGAATCAACATATTTTAAAGATGGAAATTTTGCTTAAGTAAAATATGTAGCTTTGCTACACTCCAATATGTTAAAATTACAAAAATAATAAAACCAGTGTTGGACAGTAACGAAGTAAATGTAATTGGTTTCTGTACTTAAGTAGAATTTCATGTTTCTGTACTTTACTAAAGTGTTTCCATTCAGGGAGACTTTTACTGTAACTACATTTCAAGTCAAATATTTGACTTTTTTCTCAGCTACATTTAGTGAAATTAGTGGTTCCATTTTATTTACGAGGATAAAAACTTAACTGCTGAAACACGCAGCAAGTCTCCAATCAGGATCGAGCGCACGCTCTGTTTTACACGTGTTCTGATCGGCGCTTGGTGCATCTACTGATCGCCAACATACAGTTCAGCATCAGTTCAACATCAAGCAGAACATTTAGAGAGGAATAAATGATGAAGAAACTCCAGACTCGAACTCACCACAACACACGTGACCTCATTTACACGTTTTTATGAAAGGTTTTGGGCTCATGATCATTTTAATAGAAATCAATCAGTCATTAATATCATTCTATTAATAGTTCAGTGTGTTGAGACTTGAACTCACCACAACACACGTGGGATTTTTGTTTTTTTCATTTGTAATAGATATCAATCAGTGACTCATTAATATCATTCGTTTAATAGATCAGTGTGCTGAGAGTAAAAGAGTCTTTTCACAAAGAGTTGATTAAGTAAAGAGTCTTGTGATAAAAATGATAATAGGAACATTAGAGACATAATAAATCATAGTACTTTGGATTCTCAAGTACATTTGAAAGCAAAAACGTTTGTACTTGTAATCATGTGAAAGGTAAATTTAGCAGTTTTTGGAGTAATATTCTAGCGAGTGTATCTCCACTTTAACTCAACTACATGGTTTGAGTACTTATCATAAATATAATTAATATAAGTTATTAAATGCATTCATATCTGTACCTCAAAGCATTAAAATTCTCAAATCGAATTGGTCAGAAGTGTGTTTTATTTTTGTATAACAGCAGCCTGTAGATCAGATCTTTCACGACATTTTATCAACGTATTCAGAAGTAGGGAGGGGGCGGGGCTAAGTGACCCTAGTTACTTACACATTATCTTTTATGTCGTACTTTTTTTTAAAACTTTTTTTAGGAAATTCCACCTGTAATTTTAAATACGCTCGTCGACGTTTGCAGAGGTACGTGTTCACGATAAAAGCTTGCACGTAAACTTTGGTAAAAAAAGAAATACATTTATCAGGAAGCTTTATTTTCTAAAGATGCCAATAGCCTTAGGCTTTTCTGCAAACATATTTTGCGTTCTGTGAAAATATTTTTATTTGTATTTTTTTTTTTTTAAAGCACTGGATAGAAAACATTAAATCTTAAAACCTGGCTTTGATGACAAAGTTAAGCTAAAGTTATAATACTTATTTTTTTTTTATTTTTTTTATTTTCAAGATTCACAGTGAAGAGTTAATTAGCATTCAGAAAGCCTGAGAAAAGTTTTCTGTCCGAATTCACAGTTATTCCAGAAAATATTGAGCAAACCCCAAACACTTTAATTGAAACCCTACTTAGATTTCACACATTCACACATGTTGTTTACACAATTACACCATCGTTACTACACCATCTCAGCGTCGTGACTAAATTAAAGAGGGTTACATTACGTGAGAAACTCAGTAGTTAAACGCGAACGTGTACAGATATGTAAAACGTGTTAAACTCCTCTAAATATTTCAGGAATATTGGATAGAGCTACAAATTCCTATTTATTTTTCACGAACGACCTCCAGTTCATCGTTAAAAACTAACATCGCAAAGCTAAAGACCCAAACATATACCTACATCCCAATATTCCAAGACTGTTGTGTGTAGGGGTGAAACAATTTCTAAAGAAACGAAACACAAAGAAAACCCCGTACTACGTTTACCTTTTTTAAAGTAATTTTAAATATTTTTTAAATATTTTTATTTATATACAGTGCGGTCAAAAAGTCGCTTAGCAGTGGCGCTGTGGAGCAGGTGGTAAAACACGTTTTTAAAGCTGGCGATAAAAACACAGATTTTGTGTGAACAATAATTATGAGTATTATTTAACAGATATTTTTCCATAACCTGCTCTACACGGCCACTGCGGAGGGACTTTTTGAACGCACTGTTTTTGGATTCGTATTCTGATATAATGCGGCAATTAAATGCAGCAAATCGACGATATTTTTTTATGCAATTTCAGCAATAAATATATATATTCATTCATTCATTTTCTCCCACTTATCCGTAATTCGGGTCGCGGGGGCAGCAGTCTAAGCAGGTTCCCGCCTTCGACTGCTGCCCAATCCTCACAGCACAGTCCCTTACGGTCCCTCCTGCAGGTGGTGAGCCGACGGGAAGGCGGCCCCACGTCACGGACCTTGATATTTCCTTCGTAAGGGACCCCCGGAGCATAGAGGGTTAAGGGCCTTGCTCAAGGGCCCAAGAGTGGCAGCTTGGCGATACCGGGGCTTGAACCCCAGACCTTCCGATCGGCAACCCAGCGCCTTAACCGCTGGAGCCACCACTCTCCCTAAAAATAAATAAATAAATAAAAAAATAAAAAAAAATATATATATATATATATATATATATATATATATATATATATATATATATATATATATATATATTTTAGGGAGAGTGGTGGCTCCAGCGGTATATATATATATATATATATATATTTAAAAAGGAAACAAACGACTCGCTTATTTCAAAAGACCCGTCTTTTTTCTTTCTTTTATTTAGTTTTGCTCTTTAATAAGGAAAAAGTAAATTTTATCCGAATAATTGACGGAATAATTGTTTACTCGAGTAGTATAATAATCGATAACAACAGCCCTTGTTATATAAACTCTCTGGACACACACTCCAAGCCGTAACCCTCAGCACACACAGCGTTAGCACCAAGAGGTGATGGGAGTGGAACAAGCCGAGCAGATTTTTTCCCTTTACATTTCTGCAGCGTCAGTATGGGAGCTTAGTGTGCTCCCTCTGACAATGACAGAGTAGCTCTTGGATTCTGCCATGCCTCTTTTTCTTTCCCACTGCTCCCTTTCGGAGGGAAAAAAAGGGGCGAAAAAGCAGGCAAACACTGCTCAGATTAATATAGCTGTGCCTCTGGTGCGCACTGATGATGTCATTATCCGGCTCTGTCTCCCGGGAAGACTGCTGCGTCCTCCCAAGGGTAATTCTGGCACATAGAAACAAGAGCAACACATTGCCCAAGCAATATTTATCTCAGTTAGGATTGTCCAACACATTTCTGCTGAGGACACCTTGCCCAGCACTGCTGCATCCCCCCCGCGTGTCCCCACATCCCTCAGCCCACGTGTCCCCACAACTCCTTCACGGTTCCTTAGTGTTTATCGTCCCAACAGGAATACTGTGTGCTTTAAGAAGGCTGATGCTCCTTCTTCTCTTTTTACTCAGGTTCCATTTCATCCATGTGAAACGACAAAGAATACAAATGTGTTATAAAGTCACTTTTCAGTTATATGGTAAGTCCTCAACTATCCACCCCTCAGGGAAGAGTACCCAGAGCACTACCCTGAGTGGTCACTCAGCACGATATGTGTAGACATCTGCAGAATGGGTCTTAACTTAACTTTTTTTTAAAGAAATCTCACTTTATTTCTGGGTAACTGGGTAACAGTAAAGAGCTGCTTACCAGGAGTGAATTAAGTGATGAATCGAATGTAACTGGTATAGATGTTAGTATTGAAAGAGCAAATTCTCAAGCCCCATTGCAGAATTATGTTTTGTCTGTCCTGTAGAAGATTTACTATATAGTCTACTGGAGAAACCAATGAGAAAAAACTGGATGGTTTTGGATGTACAGAACATTAATGAAATTAATCACAGTTTGCATTACCTGCATTGCCTTGTTCCAATGTGACTGATTAACAAGGAAAGGAATGAGGAAACATCAAGCAAATGGTGGGAAAAAAAACTCATTTACACGCTCTGAACTTGGAACCAACATGAATTGAAGGTTCAGTGATTACACAATCAGAAGCACCTGTTTGACTTGAAAAAAAAAAATCAACATCGCATCTCAGGGTCCCAAACTAGAGAAGCATAGCTAATGGTATATATATATATATATATATATATATATATATATATATATATATATATATATATATATATATATATATATATATATATATATATAAAAGTTATTTTAGGTATTTGTATCATTGTTTTTAACATATTTGCATCTATTTTCTATGTAGATCGATTTCTCCTCGTTAACTGTTTCTCGAGCGCGTTCTCTCGGCACCGCTGATGCCACGTGAACATAACGCATCACAACACTACGGAGACCGAGGCGTGTCCCCAGAGTCACACAGAATACAGATTAACATGGCAGAGGCAGAGCTGTAACTTCCTGCAGACACAACAGAACAAGTAACTTAAGTGATTTGCTGTCTGTCTGAACCAAAGTAATAAAAGTAAAGTATCAGAACCATATTAAATGGTTGAACCTCCATTGCATCGTATTGCGTTTAATCAAATGAAATGGAAATCGGATCACTCTGCATCGTAATGGGGTGAATCATATCGCATCGCATCGCATCCGTAGCTGCTTCATATGCTATATATCTTTAATGAATCATATCGTTGGAATCGCATCGGCCTCAGTTATTACAACCCTAATATAATCAGTATATATATATATATATATAATTGTGTTATAGTGATCGAAACTTCTTATAGTTTCACTCAACAACAAATCAAGTTTTTTTTCACCAAAATATTAAATTATGGATTGGATTGAATTAAATAATGAATAAAGGAGTCCAGTGCGGTGACGATCGTTGAAGGAATGACAGTGTTGTAAAAATTGTGTCTGGCACAGCCTTGTTTGTGTGTGTGTGTGTGTGTGTGTGTGTGTGTGTGTGTGTTTTCACTCAACATGGTAAAGACAGCGGGGACAGCAAAGCCCCTCCAGCACTTTTACCGATCTGACAACTTTCCAGGCGACTTGACGTGTTGCTTCAGTGTTAATATCAGACCAGTCAGTCAAATACGCGGTATGTGACGCGGCCACCATCGCCGCTTAATCGCTTTCACAGACAACGTCCTCATCACACACACCCACTCTGTCCCCCATCTTTAACGCCAGCGTTTTGTGATTATGGACTTCTGACAGTTCTGGAGCACGGGATGGTGATTTCTGATTGAACAGGTCTGAAGAGGGCCTGAAGACGGGCAAGGGCACGGGCGACATCCCAGTGGTCCTCCTCCTCCTCCTCCTCCTCCACTGGGAGGGCCGTATTAGAATCTAATTAGGTCCTTAGTGCACTACTATTTGATCGAGATTCACCAGCACGGAACGGGAAAGCGTGATTTTCCAGTTACTGGATGCCTAATGTTGTTTTAATTCTCCTCCCTGTTGCTACCAAATTTCCCTCACATCTGCTGGGTTTGCACTCCATCAGTCTGCTGCTCGGAGTAATAGAGAAATCACCTAGCGAGAGAGCGAGGCTGGAAAACACACAAGCTCCCAACGAATATCCTCACACACACAGGAAGACAGAGTTCTCTCGCTTTTTTTTTTCTCCATCCACATCGATTCTGCCTTCAGTTACATCGCCCAGCTAATTCCCAGTGTGGACCCGGGTCTTATCAAATAGCTCAGCACGATGCTCTCCGATTTGTGCGATACCGTGCTGGCTGAACAGGAAGAAAGATCCAATAAGCAGGAAATAGGAGATTCCAGTTTAGCTATTTACTCCATTCAATTTAATCTGTGCAGGAAGTGGGCACTGAGCGAAAGAAGCAAAAAAAAAAAAAAAACAGTGCTCTCCAACACGCTCTTCTCCCACACTGATCCAATTGCTCGTGCATCATCTTTATCTGCTCATTCATCCTCGCTCATCTGACGATGTAATCAAGCGTCTGCTCTCTCAGTGTGCCGCACTTTAGAGAAATGGCTCTGGGAGTGTGTGATAAGTCTGGACACTGGCTCAAGCCACTTTGAATTCGGATCCAGGCATGCAGGCTGACAGCTATTTTGATATCTCTACATATGCATCTCCTCTGTCCGAGTTTGGACCCTCTCTTGTACCGTACAAGCATTAGTGAACATCAGGAAAGCAGATGAGGAACATTGACCATTAAACATCTGCACACTAGGATCCAACTCCGATTGTACTGTAGCTTTGGGAGATTTTATTTCGTAATCTACAAATATTCAAACATTATACACAGCGTTGAAGTTCACAATCATTGAAATAGGCAGCCAGATGTATTTAAATTGGAGGAATACTGTTTAGGTTGTGTGTGTGTGTGTGTGTGTGTGTGTGTGTGTGTGTGTGTGTGTGTGTGTGCTCTGAGAACTCTTGCTTTCCCGTTTTACCTGCACTGAAAATGGAAAAAGCGTCCCCTGTCCCTGGACTGTTCCTCTGTCATGTGCATCACCTTCCATCCTGATAAAAGGACCAGTCAGGAGAACATGACCTCCATCAGCACGTGAAATAAGTCGAGCGTCGTCTCACTTAAGTCGCTCAGGCTGCACACACCGGTGTTACTGCCACTGGCTTTGGGGTTTTACATTCATTTGATCATAACCATATCTTAATTTAAGTGTTAAATTATAATCAGAGTTTATATAGTTTTATACCAGACTGACTCAGACATACCTTTAAACCTATACTCTGATTTACTGTGCTATTCTGTGCATCGGACATATTTAACACCAAGATGTTTTGTATAGGTTTTGGGCAACGATGGACAACGTACACAATCCATGTATTTGAGATAAAGTAGAGATCCACTCACATGAAAGTGATCAATTTAAACTTTCTCTTGAGTAAAAGTAAAAGTATTTGCCTTCAAATGTACTTAAGTATCCAAAGTATTGATTTATTATAACTATAATGTTCCTATTATCATTTTAATCACAAGATTCTTTACTTAATCAACTCAGTTTATGTGGAAAGACCCGAATGTGACTCTCAGCACACTGATCTATTAATAGAATGATATTAATGACTCAAACACTGATTGATTTCTATTAAAATAATCGTGAGCCCAAAACCTTTAATAAGAACGTGTAAACGAGGTCACGTGTGTTGTGGCGAGTTCGAGTCTGGAGTTTCTTCATCATTTATTTCTCTCTAAATGTTCTGCTTGATGTTGAACTGATGCTGAACTGTATGTTGGTGATCAGTAGATGCACCAAGCGCCGATCAGAACACGTGTAAAACAGAGCGTGCGCTCGATCCTGATTGGTGACTTGCTGCGTGTTTCACCAGTTACGTTTTTATCCTCGCAAATAAAAAGGAACGAGTGATTTCACTAAATGTAGCTGAGAAAAAAGTATAAAATATTTGACTATGAAATGTAGCCATATATGTATATATATACACATATGGCCATATATTTCATTCTGGTCATCTAGGCAATCCAGAGATTCACAACCAAAAGAAAGACTCGTCCACTAAAACATGCTAGGGTTTCCAGTACATTTTCTAGATTTTACGATTGGCTTTGGCCTGATGTAATCGGACAGTGAAAGCAAAATGGAGTGCACACGTCAAGTAGTCCTTGTAGACTTGAGGTCTGAGGGCATTGCAAAGCTCCACTTTCTGGACTTGTCATGTATCTTCTGAGTAATTTCCTCGGAAATCACTGAAACTAATAGTAACCCTACAGCTAGAATGTACACGATTGATACTGATTACGATGACAAGTATCGGATATACAGACAGGGTGCCATATTGAATTTGAGAAAGGAAAGCGAGTGTTTATTGGTCTCCCTGCTTCGAGTTAATATCCATCAGCGACAGTCACTCAATACCGCCTTTAGTGTTCTACCCCTGTGTGGTGTGTCGGTGGCATTCTGGCTCTTTTTCATCACTCTTGCCTACAGGACTGGATCTAAAGCTTTATCAGCCTCTAAAGCCGGAAATAACCATTGGGTCTACTATGACGTGTTTGGCGGTCAGTAACTGGGTGAATTTCTTTCTCCTGACAGACACGTGGACCACGACTCAGATGGACACATCAGCTTCAAGGACTTCGAGGACGTTATTAGTTATGGGTTGGCACTGCGGTAAAGCAGGTGGTCGGTTAGAGCTCACATGCATCCTGAGGTGATAAATAAAAAAATATATTGCAGTACCAAAACACATCATGAATAAGCTTAAAAAGTACACTTTTATAGTCTTTTGTAGGTTATCACCTCCCCTCAGCCTCCTCACTGAGGTTCCCCTCAGCCTCCTCGATTAGCATTAGTAAAGTGCACTCTGGCCTCTTTGTTGAAAGGCAGACGAACTTCAGTGCCTGAGAGTCGGGTCTGATGATGAGCTTTGATGTCGTATCGATCCGGTCGGTGCAAAGCCGTGCCTCCTAATAAGCAGACACACATTTCTATTGTCCAGTTGTCTTACAGGCCGCATTAAGGATCTACACAGTCCCGCCAGGTCTAATTCACTCTCTCCGCTCGTGCAATTCTCACTCAAATCAACATCGCCCAAGGGTTTACAGCGCGGTGCTCCGACATTACCAGCGAGTGCTCTTCAGGTATTTCCCCATCCGCTCCCGTCTACCTGCCGTTCAGTCACTTCAAACCCATTACGCAGCATGTCGAGGGCTGGATGTCTTCTAATCCTCTTCTCCAAAATCCATTTGCACCTGAGAAACAGGCGGCATGCTTTTTCTCCTTCCCAATACGAGCGCTCATAATCAGATTGCATGTTTAATCAGTTTTGCAGGAAAAAAACCCGCCACGGCGCAGCCATTAAAGACGGCCCAGGCGCACTCTTGCCGAGAATTTAATGCCACTCTTGTTACACCTGATTATGGAACTGTAAATACTTGTTTGTGTTTTGTCGAGATTTACTGCACTCCCGTCTGAATAAAGATTAATTTGTTTTTGTAATCAGTCTCAAGTCCTCATCTGTGCAACATGGTGTGTGTGCGTGGGTTTGTCCTTGGGTATTTTCCACTCACACACACACACACACACACACGCGCGCGCACGCACACACACACACACACACACACACACACACACACACACACACACACACACACACACACCCCCTCCGTAAATCCACCGGGGGCTCAGGAGGCAGCGACCGAAGAAATGGACTTGCAAGAGGAGAAAAAAAAACAATGAGGGAATAATCTCATAGTTTTTATCTAATACGTGTTTAATCCACACACAGCCAATGACGGGCCGCTGTTCGAAAAATGATCAGGAGGGAACTGGTTTAATCTTCACTTTGCCTTTTGAAACTAATTAAGTGAATCCTGACATTTAATTGGTGTGTGTGTGTGTGTGTGTGTGTGTGTGTGTGTGTGTGTGTGTGTGTGTGTGTGTGTGTGTGTGGTGGGGGGGGAGATACCCAAGGACAAACCCCCTACAGTGAAAACCATGGTGTTGCGTTGCAGTATGAGGTCCTGCTAATGAAAATGAAACGTGCGCATGAAGCGTACGCCTGATGACGCTGCCTTTTCCCACTACTGACAAACTTGAACTTGTGTAGGCATTCATTCTACGGCTGACGGCCACCGGAAAGATCCAATGGAACCAGGAGTGATTTAGTCATCATGGGGAGAAGAGACAAGCAGACCTGAAGAAAGAGAGAGAGAGAGAGAGAGAGAGAGAGAGAGAGAGAGAGAGAGAGAGAGACGCATCTCGTTTGGACTGCAGTAAATGGTGGGGGCTTTATAGCTACTGCGGTAACACAATATTTTATGTGTGCGTGTGTGTGTGTGTGTGTGTGTGTGTGTGTGTGATGAGGGAAAGGTTGATGAATCAGCACCACAACCTCGACATAATTACACACTATATGTGTGTTCTATAAGCTGAATCACATGTAGACGCCATGTTTGTGCATAAACATGACGTGTCCTACTAATCGTGTGTGTCCTCCCCGCCCCCCCCGTTCCCCATTTGCCCCGTCCCTACCTCACCAACCCCTAACCAGCTCCCACGTTAAGCAGGTGTACAAAAATTGGAAGAGAGAGAGAGAGAGAGAGGCAACGGAAAATAAAAAAAGGAGAACACGGAGAGGATGAAATATCATTAATCAGCCTTGACAGATACAAATGAGGGACCTTGGTCCTCTGCTCTACCTGCTCACAGATACACTGAGCAAAAGAGAGAGAGTGAGAGAGAGAGAGAGAGAGAGAGAGAGAGAGAGAGACCCTTTCCTGTCCGCTGTCAGATGTTTGAAACGGCTCTGTGCTAGAAAAGATGAGACAGAGACATGTCCAGCTAATTGAGAAATCAGGTCCAAGTGCTTAGGGATGGAGATGAGAACCAGGAGGAGAATGAACAGAGGAACCTGAAGAAAAAAAGCACAGAAAATGCACACAGCCCCGTGTTTTGTAACAGAGTTGTGACAGGAAATAACATTATGCTAGCTAATTTGTTGGCATTATTAACTAGAGTAAGGAAGCAATGATATTATTGTGTGCTGGTTTGGAAAATAGTCACCGATAGCTGTTTGGGATGAAGATGTTTGAGAGTTTGGCCTCGAATTTGCCTCATTTTACACCGCAACAATTGGCCAAGTACGAGCTGATATCAAAAAGTTTGGAGACTTTCTCTGTTTACAAGAAAGTACTTAATTTATCTACGTTTCCACACCATCAACTTAAAAATAGTCCCCTTGCACAGCAAAACAGCGCCCCCAGCTTTCTTCTAGAACGGGTCCTGGAAGTCTTCTTCTCGAAGCGTGTCAAGCATCTTCTGTGATTTGTGCCAGATCTCCGCAACGGTGTCAAAACGACGACCTTTGAGCTTCATCTTCATCTTCGAGAAAAAGGTCATTTCCGCAAAAGCTGTTTCTGATCTCTCGTCGTCGACCAGTGATGTTCTTCCTCTCTTGAAGCTCGTTTGCTGCTCGGACCACCTCGAACGACTTGTTGCAGCGCTGGCATACGTCAAACACATGTCATGTCAAACGTCTCTGTGGGAGATTTGCCCAGTTTTACGCATGATTTCACATTTTAACCATCTGTCTCTTATAAAAGAATGGATACGTTTGTTCCTTAAAAGTGTAAGTTTATCCCTAATGAAAGATCCATTGGCGACTGTGGTGAAGGAAAAACTTCCATGAGATGACATGAGGGGAAACCAGCCTCAAAATGAAACCCATCCTCAAGTATTAATGATGCATTGTTCTGTACTTCTTATCCATTTATGTTTACGCTTCATGGTGGAAAACGTCCAGAAAGGAACAGGTACAAATCAGAAAGTTTGGACTTTTTATGAACAGTCTTCTTTTGCTGGAAGGTACAGCTTCATCTCTCACTGGAGCTCTGACACTTAAGACTCCTTCCATCAATGTTGAATAAATATCAGGAAACTTGCTAACGAGTATACAAATGTTTAATGTGGGGGTTTGATATACAATCAAAATAAAATAAATAATAATAAATTAAATAATATAAACTAATAATAATAATAATAATAATAATAATAATAATAATAATAATAATAATAATACAAAGCCCTTGATTCTGGTTACATAATATAGTAAGAATAAGAAAAAATAAAAGAAACAAAGTCCAAAAATGTTGTAATTTTGTAAGTAAAATATTTTTTCTTCTAAATGTAATAAACTTATTTCTCCACTCCCGAATGCGATTCTCAGAATTCTACTGAATGCTGTTCTGAACTCTGTAGAATTCAAACCTGGTCTTTCAATATATTTGAGGTCATAATTTCTCCATAATTTCATGTGAATAAAGTCATAAGAAAAGCTTAAAACACTAAACTCCGACCCTAAATTTGAACCTTAATCACATTTTATACAAATGTATCTTAAGAATATAAAAGTTTGCGATTTTAGCGTTGAGTAAAATCTCTTATCTAAAGAAGGAAATAGCGATAACTGATAAACGTACGCGTTTTTCTTTTTACACCGCCGTATGAAAATCCGCCTCCAGAGCAAATGTTACTCAGGGAGCAGTCGTCACTGACAAATGTTAACTGCGACGGTGAAGTTCTGAGGTGCAACGGGCATATCGATCTTCCTACAGGGAGCTTATTATACATGATTTATAGATACGTTTCTCCGTCTTACAGCCTTAAGCTGAATTTAGGCGCATAAGAGCTCCAATGTAATGGACAGGATTCCAGGGGAACGGTGGTGGATTTATTCACACTCGGATGAAAAAGTCTGTCGCCTCATAAACTTCTCCCCCCAGAGGTAAACACATACTAGATAGAAGCGATTTTGTTTCAAAAACATTAAAATTAAGTAAATATAACAGTAATATGCATTGTTAAATCAGAGCAATCGGAATCAGATCGTAAAATGAGAACCGTTACTATTGCGATTGAAGATTTATTGAACTATAGAACTGTTTCTTATTTCATATGTATTATTTTTTAAAGTTAAACCTTCATGAAAGGACAGAAGAGTACTAAAAAAGTATACACATAATTCTTATTATAATATTTCTGATCTATAGCTAAACAGAACGTATATTTTAAACATCCTACAAGTGACAATCTTTAAAATATTGCTTTAAAACCCTTTAAACGTTGAAATCTTTATATAATATAAATCTTTCCCAGGCGTTTCCTCACCATCCTCTCTTTTTCTTATCAATTTAATAATAATAATAAAAAAAAGCAGAAATTGCATAAACTCTACAGTAAAATGTTACAGCTTTATGTCAAACTGTTACAAAGCAGTAACACTGGAGAATGCATCTTCATCTAAACTTCAGCAGCACTACTGTCATAACTTGTGCAAAAGAAAAAATTGGTCCCACCGACCAATCAGAATCAAGAACAGCGAGTTGGGAAAACATTCAATATCAGGTTTATATATATCAGACTTAAATCAACATGCAAATTGTTTATTGTTTGTATAGCGATCGTATGTTTATCACGTGCATTTCGACGCACCGTGTGTGGAGTGGATCTGTGGGCAGGACCCAGCCATGAATTGATTGCTATCGATCTGGATGATCGTTATTTCCTGATGATTAATTAATCCGTCTGATTAGGTAAAAGGTGCTCATATCATCAGTCAATTAAGAATTTATTGCTGATTAGTCTTTGAAGTTGCATTAATAAACCAATTAGGTTTTTGGAGTCACCGTTAACGAGTTGGCATCGAGAAGCGTTTTTATAATGCGTTTATGCCACGCTGCAAAGGGCCGCCATGTCCTCTACAGGTGCGCTTTCAGGACAAGGCTAATATCACCCAGGTGCCCCCCCCCCCCCCCCCCCCACAACACACTCACACACTCACACACATATTCACAGCCTTTTGCTTTGTCATGTCTTCAGCTCGCAGCGCACTCTCAGCTCTAATTATATGTGCAAACAGAGCATGACCTGTTGATATCCGTATTACAGTAATACAGTTCGCCTGGGTAAATGGCACTGGCAGCCTCTAAAGAGCCTCTTATCGGCCTTTAATTCTCCAACGCATTAAAAGGCGCTGCCTGCTTTTTTAAGCTTCGATACATAATTGCAGGTATGGGGAGGAAAAAAAAGGCTGGTTAAGACATTTTTATTTAGCCATTTCCCTGCCTGTTCAGAGAGAGCGAGAGAGAGAAGAGTAATTTTTTCTCGGCAAAGGTGAAGGTCTTTCATTCATCAGATCCGTACAGCTCATTCATTACTTCACGCCGCGTATTCATTCACACAGCGAGCGCGCTCAATTCATGCAGGCTCAAGGACACACTGATCCCGTACTGTAGTTTTTTACGCTTGTTCAAAAGACCGTATGAAACGTATTTGTTGTGGAGCTGTTGTGACTTTTTCTGCCTCGCAAACACGTTACTATTTCCAGACAGTGTATTTACTCTGTGGGCAGAAATAACTCTTCACATGCAGGCTTTACTCCCAGCTTTAACTCTCCAGTGGCCAGCTCTGGGATTTAAAGGTGCAGTATGTAATATCAGAATGTTGGAATCTTCATAGACCTCTAATGAATATTGTGACACAGGTTTGGGTAGGTTTGGGTTTTTTCTGGTCGGGAAATTTCCACCACGTCTAGACTTAAAGCCTAGTAATATTCGTCACTAAAGATTACGGATGGTAAGATTCAGTGATTCGCATCGGCATAAAAGTGATGCATCGATTTAAGAAAGTGTCAACCATAGTTTTTTTTTAACATATTTGCATCGGTAAAAAGTGACCAATAATTTGTGATGAATATATATACATATTTATATACAGATCGATTTCTCCTCGTTAAACTGTTTCTCGAGCGCGTTCTCTCAGCACCGCTACCGCTACGTGAAGACCGAGGCGTGTCCCGAAAGTCACATAGAATACAGATTAACATGGCAAAGGTAGAGCTGTAACTTCCTGCAGTCACAACAGAACAAGAACGTCTGGTTTTATTTCATATTCTTTTTTTTTTTTTTTTTGCGATCGGAAAATTGGAACGCATTGCATCGTACTGGGAGAATCGTATCGCATCACATCGGTTTCTGCTTCATATGTATCTTTAATGTATCATATCGTTGGCTATTCATCGAGATGCAAAACGTATCGGCCTCAGTTATGGAGCTGCACATCCCTACTGAATATCAGAGTGCGTTCAGAAGAGGCCAATTAACTGACATGGAAATGTCAGTGTTAAAAATTTTACTTCCTCTGTTTCAAACTAAACTTCGACCAATATTTGCTCTAAACTTCGTATTCATTGGATTGTTGATTCGATAGTGTTCACCTGTCTTGTTTTTGCATCATGTTGCATGTGCGAGTTTGCAAAGTCTTGTTCAATGCTATCATGCATGTTAGCATGTTGATTTATCGTGTCCACCTGTGCTCTGACCAGCTTAGTTCTTGGACCTCTGACTAACACATATCATGGCAGCCATTTCATGTCACACAAAACACGACAAATGTGAGCCACAATACAGTCTTCTTTAGGAATATCTGACTAGTGCATATCCATCAGTGAGAATAGTTCCCTGCGTTGTAATGTCATGAAGATAAACAGGACATTGCAGCCGTTCCAGTCAGCTCTAATGATGTGTGACTCGGCCGCTGCTCAGCACTTTAGCATGTTGTCAGTTTTCCGCCAAAGGTCAATTATATTAATTCCACTACATGACCCTACGATTGCGACACCAGTGCAGATTGATTCGGCCTGTCTGTCCGCTCTGTGGTCTGTCTGCTGGTTAGTGATTCATGGTGCAGGAGCCCACTAATTACCAGTATCCATGTTCCAGCTGGACTGGGAGATTAACCAACCTACTCCTCTTTACTTCAGTTCACAAAAACAGTGACGCAGACAAATGGACAAACTGCCCCGCAGACGTAGAGACGGACCTTTTAATCCGAGTCCAAAGGAACTACAAAGAAACAGCCACAGCAGACCTCCTACCCGATTAAACACGAGCGCTGTCTGGTCGGAGTCGAAAAGCTTTTAATGAACCAGCAAAGCGAGACATAATAAGAAAAAAAAAAACGATCAAAAGAGGAGTCTTGTCAGGTCATTTGCATGCACATTGATTTTTATGGAGCTCTACAGGCTGAGATTAGGTGAAATATAATTAGTGAGTGCCGTCTCAGAGAAAAACAGGAATGATTGGAGGTTAATAAAAGGAACTCGGCGTAGTTGCGTAGTATATTTGACTCAGCATGACGACGCTGCAAAAAAACATTCACACCAAAGTGCAATATGCAGCACTTTTATTAAAGGTATTTTCAGCAATTTCAAATATATACTGTACAACGCCTTAATGCTGGTTTCTGGATTTCCAACTTTGTCCTGATTGGCTGAATTTTACTGGTCACATGATTTTCTGAGGCACCACAGAGACAAGAAAATAATCTACAAGCAGATTTTCATTATACATCATTATAGCAGAAGACTTTGACTTTCTCCAATGAAAAGATGCTGATTAGTGATTTAGGAGAATGACTGATAATAGTGCAGGCTGTAATTCAGTTCAAAATACAATAAAGCGATTGTTTTTGTCATAACACTGATATTCTGAAATGGTAATTAATAGATAAAAAATTTGTAATCATTGGCTCTGTAGGAGTCAAGTAACTCACCACTATGGTTGCAAAATTCCAGGAATTTCCACAGGAATTAACGGGAATGCGCATAATTGCAGGTGATCTTATAACAGAGAACTGCAATGTCAAAAATCTTGCAGGACAATCAGTCATTTTCAAAATCTGTGTTTATGTTTGCATTCATGTCAGCTCATGACCAAGCAAAATGTTGATATTTATTTTTGAAAATTAATACAGGTTATAAAAATTTCCCCAAATTGTTAGTAAATTCCCATAAAACCCTGGTAAGTTTCTGCAATTTCCCAGATAAAGTTTCCATGGAAAGTTTCAGAGATTTTCAGCCCTTTGCAACCCTACTCAGCACTGCATTATGGAAGATTTTATTATAATTTACTGAATTGTACTGAGAAGCTAATTTCAGTTGGAGATTTGTACAGAAGATATAATATATATAAAGTGGTTTTTGGTTTGTCCCACTTGGTGAACCCTAATTAATATCAGTTAAAAGAAAACTTTACTTTGGAAAAGGGTCTCTATTAACAAAACAGGGGTTTTAAATCTTTCACATTCTCTGTGTGAAAGGAGATTTGGCAACCGGATGGATATTTGACAGAATTATGAGATTGAAATGAAACATGGATACACAGCCGTAGCAGTCCGATGCAAAATACATTTTAGAGTTAAATCATCCATGGGTCTGAGACTGAGCTGAACCTGCTCTGAACTCTGATCCCAACACATCATGGCACAGTGTAGTGGAAGGCCAGTGGTAAGCGATCAGCATGATAATGGCACAAAGAGGGGGAAAAATGGTATATCAATAAAAAGGGATCGGCACTTTGTGAAGACTCCTGCAGACTCGTGCGGTGGTCCCAGCTTTAGAAACACGGAGGATAAAGTATTATGTCGCTAATTCTGCTTGTCTTTTCTCCAGCTCATGTTGGACCGCAGTACCACGCTTGGCTTCCTGCTTTTGGCCCACTTTTAAAAGGGAAGTGGTTCACCCCAGGCGCAAATGAATCAGACATTCAAAGGAGTTAAAGAAGTGGAAGAGTCGTGTCCTGTTAAAAATGCCTCGCATGTAGGCAGTGATGAGAAATAGGGAAGACATGGCTCAGAGCAGAAATGATGAAAATAATGTAATAGATTTGAAAATGGACGAGTCAGCCAATGAAGGCCTACTTATCAGGACGATTGGGTCGCTGTTGGCGTAAGGCCAATCTTCATAGATGGGGGAAAATGTGATGAAAATCTATCCGTTTAACTCCAGGCCATGAAAATCGACACGCGCGGTAGCAACGGCACACAGGCTACGGCCCCAATAATGCTGCCTCTCAATATGATTTGCAGGAAAATCGATGAGGGAAGCTGCGATGACGCCTGCGCACACGCCCAGACGCCGGTAAATCACCACGTACTTCTCTCTTTAGTATTTAGAGCATGTTAATATGATAATTTGTTGCTGACACACTGAACAGATTATACTGACAGTAAACATTCAGACGTGTAACGTCGGAGGAGAAAGAGTTCGGTTGCCATAGAGACAGCTCTGTTGGTGTGCAGTCACTGGCTTGTGGGTTTTTTTTTTTTCCCTCAGGGGATCGAGTGACTTTTTCTGAGTCGTTTCTCTGCAATCATATTAAAGTCATTGCAGATGAACTGTAGCGTGCATTTTAATATGTGAGGAATAACTGAAATTAGACTTTAAGGATGGATTTGGATTGTAATTAACATCAACAGTCTGCTACAATGGATCACAGTTTGCATGAACAGTTTCGTTATTTAAGCTGTTACTGAACAGCACCTCAAAAATAATGGAACTGTATTTGAATGGATCTTCAGTGTCGAGGATGAGGACAGGTTCCATTTTGAGTCTGGTTCCTCTCGAAGTTTCTTCCTCATGACATCTCAGGGAGTTTTTTTCTTTCACCACAGTCGCCTTCTCATTTGGGAACAAACTTACAATAATAAGGAACAAACTTGTAGACACTAAACTTATACATTCTGTTACACAGTTTTATAACTTCTTCATCTCTTCATCTTCATTAAATAAGGATGAGTTGGGCACGAAATACGTCGTCTCTACCACTGTCAGGGTGTTTTGTTAGTATGATGGAGTTGATTATTTTTATCTAAGAGCATCTGAGTGATCTGATACTCAGACACTGATCATTAATAGTTTAAGCTAGGTCTATAGCTTTTCTTCAGAAACGAAAACATAATCAACTTTAAAACAAGAACTGAGCAGTATGTCGGTTTTATATGTAACCATAGCAACAACATTTGTAACATTTGTTATATTATCCAGCTACGAGGAAACAAAGTATTGTAAAAGCATCCTTTTGTTGAGTCGTGGTGTAAGTAATATAACACCGCTTTCCAACATCAGAAACTAAAACACATGGCAGAGAAAAGGGAAGAAAATAGCCTCCTCCTCCAGCGTTATTTTGCGTTATCACGCCGCTTTGTTCGCCGTTATCTCTCGCTTACATTGCACATGGGAAATGTGACATTGCACAGAGAATAAACTCTCATTTCAGCTCATTTGTACTTCAATCTCCTGTTGGTCCTGGTCCAACTACGTGAAACGACCAGGGTGAGCAGAAACGCTAATTATTGTGCAGGAACCGAGCCAAAAAAGTTGTCCCCGAAGAGCAGGTTACTGCTGCAACAGGCTTTTGGTCAGTGTTTTATTTGAGCTGCTCTCACATTGCTTATGGGTTTTTTCTTTTTTTGTTGTTGTTTGATTTACTCAGCCTTTACTCTGTCTTTTTTTACCTCGCTGGTTAAAGTGCTTGTTTTTCAGTTAATATAAAGCAGCAGTGTTGAAAATTTTTATTTTACCTGTTGTCTAGACGTCCTGTCATGTCTAGATGACAAAAAAATCTTATTGTTTCACTTTTAAAACAGATCTTTTGTATAATATATTATATATTAAGTAAAATAATATGTATACTTTTAAATTAAAAACATCTAGACCACATTTTAAAGAGAGAATAATGTTAATTAATAATATTTATAAAAATAATAATTTACTAAATAATAATAATAATAATAATTTAAGTTTTTTTACAAAATAAATATTTATACATAAAAAGTTAATGCATCTGATAAAAATAATTTTAAAAAATGTCTATTTCATTCCTTTATTATTTTTTTTTTTGTAGGATTAAATGTTTTTGTTAATGCTATAAAACCACAATTTAGCAGTTGACCACATCTGTGTAGGCATGTAATCTTGCATACTAATGAGGCAGCATTTCCTTACCAACAAAACCCCATGTTAGTGCTGGGAAAAGGGGAAGGTTTGCCAAAGCAGTAGGTTTCTGTGCTTTTTTTCACAGATGTTGCTGTAGTCAGTGTGGATGTGATGTCAGGTGTATTTTGTACATACTGTATTTTCTAAGGACGCAGCTTCTGCAGCCGCAACACAAACACAGTAAGATTGCAGTTTATGTGCAGCTGATTACTGCTTTGTGCTGCTGCCTGCTGCTTTTTTTTTGTTCAGACAAGAACAAAAACTAGGAAAGAATCATATAAGCACGGAATCACAAACAGTAACAAAGCCACGTGCACTTCCTGGTTTTAACCAGCAAAGTTTTTTTAATATTGGTTTGGGCAAGAGCTCATGGTAATCCAGACACTATGCCAATTCTTGTTCCTGTTGAATTGTATTATTTGTTTTTAATAAATAAACGTGGTGGCGAATGGTAACACTGCTAACTCGACTGAGTGAGCGAAAATGCAGAAAAGAGCAGCATTGCCATTTTTTCAGATCTGAAGCAGTTTGTGGAGATCCCACATTTAGCTGGAAAAGTCGGGTGTCACTTTAACTTTGGTAATAAAATCATAATAAAATCTGAAGCTGATTATGAAAAGTGAATGTTTTTAAGGGTGCTTTCACACCGATTTGTTTTGACTCTGAATCATTGTGAAACTGATTTCTTGTTATCCTGTTATAGTTACACATAACGCATTGTGAAACGAAGCAAAATAAAAAAGCTGTGGGAAAGAATGTGTAGAGATGAAGTGGTAGTAAAGGGGAAGTGATAGCACAGAGGACAAGAAGTTACTTTTGATGGGAACGCCATGTGTTCAAATCCTAGCGCTAGCAAACTGCAGCAGCTGGGCCCCTGAGCAAGGCCCTTAACCCTGAATTGCTCAGATGTACAACTGAGATAACTAAGTCTGGTTGACGGAGTCTGCCAAATGGCGTAAATGTAAGATGAAAGCACATTCATACAATCCTTGAACTTGGAGAATCAAATCTGTTCCAGCATGACAATGTGCACGAAGCCTTTAAGCACAAAGAAGTGTAAACAACGTGTAAACATATGCATAGCAACAGTTGGTGGCAGTTTGAAATGTGTGTAAAACAGCAATTAAGAAACACAGCGTATAAACAGTTATAATATGGGTTGCGTTAAAGACATGGATTTTTATGAGTTGAATTGAGTATTTGAGTGTGCATTCGAGTTCTCGTTCGGAACAGTTCAGAGTTTACCGTGCTCATGTTCTTGCATGACGACTGGAGCTACAACTGACACGAGAGACCGGCGTCCCAACCAAACGAGAAGACAAATGAACGCTTCCACACAGCCGCTGCTCGCTGCTGAATCTCACTTCTGCCTCACATATTCAAAACTTGCTCCATTAACTCTAGCACGTCCTTGTGCCAAAACACCCATGGCTGGATGTTGACATTGCAGTACAAAAAGGTGACCGTAGGCTGCGTGTGAGGTTCGAGTGGATGAAAGGACTGATATTTCTCAGCGCAAATGACCCACTTGGGCTTTAATCCATTAGCAGGGTGAGAATCTGGGCAAATAATGCCATCTGCACTGCATGTGCACTCGAAACCCTGAGAGAGAACAATGGATGGACCTGGCCAGAAACTGCATCAGGACGTGTTCCTGTGTGAGAGTCCCCGGATATTCACAGAACCATTATGAGAACTTTATAGGCCTTTAGGAGAAGCCCAGAAGGTACACATAGCTGGTTTATATCCTCTACACCAGCGAGGACAACTCAATCCTGACAGCATTCAATACAACTTTACCTCCTTTATTACCCGAGACAGATAAATGGACACACATTAGCTTTCTGAAAAGAAAGAATTAATTTATTGTTTGAAAATCACATTTATTTTACATTCAGTGATTGATTAATTATAGTTTTGTGGCGTGTTAGATCCCTCACCCTGCTCTTTACTTACATCCCAAAGAGCAGAAAACCCAACCACAGCACCGCTCTCGCTTCCTCCTCATTCCGATTCGGGTGCGAATTAAAAATCCCAGAGGTCCGTACATTAGAATAATGCCTATTGTCTCTCGAGTCCCATTACACGTATGATCTGGCGGCGCGTTCCTCCCTGAAAGAGCATTTTGGCTCGTGGTGAGAGGCAAGTTACCCATCGACACGTCCCAGCAGGGGGATTCGCAGCTCAGCATTTTCAACACTCATATCAATTATGGATGACTCTCATGCATGCTTTACTGGGTTATTTCCACACAGACGCTACTAATAAAACCTGATGTACAGTATGTGGAAAAATCCGAGGAACTCCTCAAGTCGCTTTTTAAGGAACCACTGAACTCGGAGACGTCATTTTTAATCGGTTAATTTTTTACACTGATTACAGTCAAACGAATCGGTTCGGAGAATAAAAAAGCAGGAAGCTAAATATTAGAAATGGAATTGAAATGTATCTGACAGGTTTCGATGTAAAACAAATAATAAACACCCTGAACTTCAGCCGGTGCTGCTACGACTTTATTCTCGTAATTTCAACTTTCTTCTCGTAATTTTGACTTTCTTCTAGTCAGGTTAAGACTTTATTCTCGTAATGCTACGACTATATTCTTGTAATCTTAGATTTATGTATTTTTTTTCACGTGGCACTAAAACGTTGTCGTACATTTGCACATGATCACAATTTTTTATGCTTAAATTATTGACAATTATTTTTATTCTATTAAATTAGAGTTAAATTTAGCGTCATTCTCTTGTTAAATTCTCTTTTATTTCCTTTTGATGTTGATGTCTTTAATGATAAAAAGCATTTTAGTTTGTTTCTAAGAAACATCTAAACCCTGTGACTAGTTAGAAAAGTACTGACACCGGAGACTCCTTCCATTAATGTCTCCACAGATGTTTCTTATTATTTTTTATTTGGTTACATAAATATGTTCAGTATGAACAGTGTGTTATTGTTAGAGACAAAGTGCACATTAATAAATGTATCTGATTTTGCTGTTGTTTTGGATTATTAATGAAACAATCAGAATCAAGAATTCAGCAAGGTTTTAAATAAATCGATAAAATCATCGAATGAATTAAATGTGACCTTGCGATACAAATCAACTTCTCCTTCTTCTGTCTCATGAGGGAAAATGTTTAGAGTTTGATTACAGGTTGTTTATTTGCTCTCGACTGCCCAAAAAAACCCCTGCAGTATGTTAACATTCGGCTCGTTACATCCCGACTCACATTCCCATTTCAAGTGTTTCGATGACGTATGTGTCCCAAACAGGCCTGTGTTTATTTCCTCGTAATTTGTCATGACATTTTGAGGAACATCGTGCAGTTCCTGTCAGAACATCACAGTAATTTCCTGCTAGGATTTACGGTTTCTTTTCAGACAATAAAAACATCCGTTTTGTGAAAAGAAAAACATAAATCAGGGTCAGGGGCCATTAGAAACAGATTGTATAGATTGTGTCAGTTGGAAAAACAAAACAACGGCACTTCATTAATAATATAAAAGCTGCGATGTGACACGTCTGACATTGTCCCTGAGGTAAATACAGGTTAGAAAATGCCATAAGATGTGTGGTTAAAATTAGTTTTTTTTTCTGTCTGTAAGTGTGACAGCTCGAGTTTATTGAAAGTGAAAGCAGATTGCAGTCTCTCTACATGAACTCGGGTTCAGATTAATTGCTTAACACACAATCGTCTCGTCAAAAAAAACCAAAAAAAAAAACAATAAAGTGCTCTAAATTTCATTTAAAATGCAGATTTCTAATCTTTTGGTTGCACAAGACTCGTACATTACACTGGACTCGGGCTACATTAATTCATCTAAGTGCCTCAGGCAAAATATTGTATGATAGAGAAATCCATCTGTGCTTTGTTTTACAATGGCTTTTAAAGAAGTGCGGGAGAGAGAGAGAGAGAGAGAGAGAGAGAGAGAGAGAGAGAGCATGGTAATTACTGGAATGAGTGACGTGGGTTTCTGCCGACTTTTTAGAAATAAGGTGGGTTTTTATGATGTCTAACGCAAACTAAATATTTCCTCCCACTGAATATTGACCTCGACTTAACCAGTGCCTGAGGTACAGTCTTAATTACCGGGATTAACGTTCAACAACAACACCGCACCAACCTCTGAATCAGCATCACAAACTCAGCTGCACTCATACCATACTGAAATACATGCACAAAAGTTTGGGGACTCCCTATTATAAGATTGATACGCACTTTTTTTTTGCATCCTATTTCACATTTCCTGTTAAAATACTTCTAGGAAGACGTTCCACTAGATTTTCTGGAGATTTGTGTGAGATTTATTCAGCTACAGGGGTGTTAGTAAAGTCAGGTAGTGATGTAGATGCGAAGGTGAGGAGGTTCCTGGGCTGCAGTCAGCGTTCACATGCGGTATTGTCATGCTGGAACAGTGTTTGTGTCTCCTAGCTCAAAAATATCATTCAAAGACATCCTATTCTCTATGTACCTTCAACTTTTGTTCCTCATTTTGAGGAAGAGCCACATATGGCTGAACTAGTCAGGTGTCCCAATACTTTTGGCCAAACTAAACTTTCATTAATGATAAATAACGCAACATTTTTGTTCTATTACTTTTATATTACAGCAGTTTACCAGCATTAAAAAAATTCATTTGTTTGAAATGAGTTTCTGTTCTGACTTGGTTTCACCAGTTATAAGCAGTTCTCTTACCAGCCTGGCTGTTTTTCTGTTAATGTTGTTAATGAGATGCAATTAATTAGATTGATTGATCAATTAGATTTCCTGTTAATGAGCTAAAAGAAAACACTTTTACTGAGAAACCGCAAAGAAGCGTAAACTCCTCCTATAGCTGTTACATCTTAACCATGGAAAAGCTCTGACACTGGAGACTCCTTCCATAAATGGTGAATAAACATCTCACAAACTATTGTTAGTTATTATCAGTTACATCGTTGTGCAGAAAGTGCCTACTGACCCAGCGCATGGCTTTAACCATCTAAAACGTTCTACAGTACTTTAAAGGCTTTCTTAACTACAGGTAGTTCGACTAGTTACGACAGTTCGACTTAAGATTGTTTGATCTTATGATAAGAATAGCATCAATAGCATGGAATGTCTGTTGTGAAAAGCGCAATAGAAATAAACTTGACTTGACTTAAATTTGTAATACACTCGTGTTTGGAATTTTGAAATATTCCGACATTCTGTGTTTTTGGATATAAAGTGGTCGTAGTAAGCACATAATCACCGTTCATATCACAAGGCTGTAAATACGCCGTTAGAAACTTATTGAAGGGTGAAAAGTGAGCAGACTCTCACTCACTTCACTCACTTCAGAAGTGGGCGTATAAAGCCGAGCGTTGGCGTGTGCCACCCCGGCAGATCAGCACACTAATAAATTGCCTATGTTTCTTATTTCCAGGGACAGCTACTGATTTTCGATCGCTTTATTCACCCACAGCGCACGTGTCATAGCCGAGCTACCGTTACATTACTTATGAATTTCAAAGAGGAGTATTGATTTAGTGCTAGGCCTTTTTTTCCCCTCTCTTTCTCTCTCTCTCTCTCTCTCTCTCTCTCTCTCTCTCTCTCTCTCTCTCTCTCTCTCTCTCTCTCTCTCTCTCTTTCTTTCTCTCTCTCTCTCTCTCGTCAAAATGTGAGACACGTTTTGTTTTTTTGTTTTTTTTAGAAAAAGCGATTCCAAATTGTGCTGTTATTGGAGCTGAGTGTTAGGGACAGATCGAAATTTCAGCGTTTTATCCGTCATGCAGAACACAGACAGGATCCCATGTGGATGATGGGGCGAGATCGCATGGCGGTTTTGGCAGGGTTTCAGCAGCCGGACGCATTTGGCAGC